>NC_091307.1:25188867-25216832 GCF_038502225.1 Cherax quadricarinatus | reverse complement strand
CAGCTCCAGGAACCTCAGATAAGTTTGTTTATGTTTGTAATTCTGGTCAGTGTTATTTTCATGGATAGACAGTGAGGTTTTCTGAGTATGATACACCTTATCTCCAGTCAAATTGGTGAGTGATTTTAAGATATATTCTCCTTCTGTTATGTAAATGTGTATATATATAATCCTTTATTAATTTAATATACAGTCCACAAATTTATATATTTACCAGAATTCCTGGTGATACATATTCCATTTATAATTAATAGGTCCAGAGCAACTTGTGGATATGACAGTGGTAGGTATCGAAGGGGGACATTTTTTGCGACCTAGGTGTCCCAAATTCCTACTTGTGTATGTAACTTTGATAAATAATAATTATCTTTGTTATCATTTACTGTTATGTACATGATGAGTTACATTCAGATAAATGCAATTTTCCACATTTAATTTGCCCGTTGGTTATTCTTGAACTGGAGGTAATTAGTGAGGTCATTAATTAGTTAATTACTTAATAATTATATGTGAAATAACAGAAGGAGGTGGATGTTAAGTTCACAAATTTACTTAATGTGTAGTGGATTATACTTATTACAATATTAATTTGGATAAGCCAAGTCAAGTATGACTAAAGATTATATTAATGTGTATAATATTAATTTTGCTATGCCAAATTCAGGCATATTTATATTAATTTGTATAATATTAATTTGATAAGACAATTCTGGCCAAGATTTATATCAGTGTATGTGTAATTGATAAGTCATGTGTACCTAATTATATTAATGTGTATAATATTAATTTTGCTATGCCAAATTCTGGCAAGGATTTATATTAATTTGTATAAGATAAATTTTGATAAGCCAAGTCTGGCTAAAGGTTTGTATTAATATTTAAAATTTATATTATAATTTTCTTACATGTGTAATTACTAAGCTCAAGTGTAGCTAACATTATTAATGTGTATTTAAAATTTATATTATAATTTTCTTACATGTGTAATTACTAAGCTCAAGTGTAGCTAACATTATTAATGTACATTTAAAATTTATATTACAATTTTCTTACATGTAATTGCAAAGCTCAAGTAGCTAGGATTTATTCGAAGGTAAGTTGTACTATTTATCTTTAAGAAGTGCATAATTAAGTACATAATCAGTGTTATTAATTAAGTTGAATTTAATACATTGCATCATGGCTGAAAATGAGGAAATTAATGTAGAAGACAAACATATGGAATATAGAGCAAAGAAAGCATCACTGCAAGCTAGAAAGGGTCATGTAACCAAGGCATATAATAAATTCTTGGAATTAATGAGTCAAGAAACTGTAAATACTGATTATTTAAAATTGTATTTAGATGCTTTAGGGAATAGATATGATTCATACAAATTATATTACAACAAATATGAAGGAGATTTGTTAGTAAACTGTGTAGATGAGACTGAAGTAGATCTCATGATTAATCAGTATTATGAATTAGAGGAAAAGATTCTTTCTTGTAAAAGTCAGGCCTTGAATAAATTAAAATGTGTAAACCAGGCAGTTAATCAGTCTGCTCCAACAAATAATATGTCTTTGCCAAAACTCCCAGAATTATGTTTACCTGTATTTAATCCTGGAGAAAATTGGGAGGAATTTTGGTCAATTTTTAAAGCAGCTGTGCATGACAGGAGTGACCTAACCTGTGTAACTAAATTATTTTACCTCAAAGGACAGGTAAGAGGAGATGCTCACATACTGATATAAGCCTTTCCCAATGTAGATGACTCTTACAAGGAAGCAGTTGGCTTGTTGAAGGTCACTTATGGTAATATAGAACAAAGTAGGTTGGATCTAGTGAATATCATTGTTAATTTAAAATCCCCAGATCACACTTACAAAGGTTTACAGCAGTTTAGAATTAAACTGGAGAGCACTCTCAAAACTTTAAGTAATAAATATAATCTGAAGGAATCAGATTGGTTATTGAGTGCCATGGTACAGAATAAATTAAGCTGTAAAACGCTTGAATGACTCTCAAACAAATATCACAAGGGTTATTTTGGTCTGGAGGAAATAAGACTAGGTCTACAAAAATTAATTGTGCCGTTGCAGACCAGCTAACTAACTCATTTTAAAGATGCAACACATAATAACTTTGAGGTATCTGTCAAGTTTCACAAAGGGAAAAATGATCCCAATGGTAATAATCAAAATTCATTTCTTAAAATTAGTTGCATAGGTACATATCAAGTAGCAAGAATCAGAAATAATGATCCTCCACAAGGTAAGAAGAATAAGAGTACCCTCCTAAGAGTAGACCAGTTAATAAGAAACCAGTCAAAGAAAAGAGAGATTGTCTTTTCTGCAAGGGTACTCATTTTTCTAAGAATTGCAATGCATACAATTCATGGAATGATAAAGTTGAAAGATTGGAGGAACTTGACAGATGTATCAGGTGTTTAGGTAATCACAATGTAAAGGACTGTCATGCCAAATTAAACAACTGTTATCAATGTCACAAAGGAAGACACCATATAGTCATATGTAAGAGTCTATATGATAATGTTGATAATAATGATAATGTTGACAATCCTGACACAACAGTAGCTAATGTAAAAATTGCTGCTAATGTTAATAATGATGGTTTTGCTGAGGTAGCCTTACCTGTGTTACAGGTAAAAATTTATGATAAAAGGCATAAATCAAAAAATGTAAATGCATTATTGGACCAGGGATCCCAGCGTACTTTCATAAAACGTAAATGTCTTGATGGTATGAAAGTACAGATGGGAGATCCCACAACTTTAAAATTATCTGGTTTTCTCTCGGATAAAAGGGCTCAATTGTATGACACTGTTTATGTAACTGTCAGGTTGGGCAATGAGAAAAAACGTGTTAATGCAGTAATTGTAGCTAGACTTCCAGAGAAAATATCTACAGTAGGACTTAGTAAAGCTACAGAAAGACTTTCACATAACGTAAATTTAGCACCTTCTGGTGTAAGTGATGATTCTGTAGGCCCAATAAATATTTTGATAGGTAGTGACTATTATGCCTCCTTTGTAAAGGGTATGGTAAAGAAATGTGGTGTCACCCTTTTGAAGACTGCAGGAGGCCATGTAATATATGGTAGGATTCCTCGTAATAATAATTCATGACTAGAGGATACTACAAATACCATAACTGTGTCTTACTCATGAAATCGTACCCCAGTATAATTCTTCCATAGAGGATGGTGTTGAGCCAGTGCATAAATTGTGGGAATTAGACAGCATTGGAATAAATGTAAATGAAGAAAGTCCAGACGATTCCTTTATCTAGGAACAGTACCTGAGAGATGTGGTGATGAATGGTTTGAAAAACCGACAAGTTGAAGAATGAGACACTTATGCAGCATATGGGAATCTTTATTCAGGAAACGTTTCGCCACACCAAATCCAGTCATTCCTGGAGTGGAACCACAGTCGATGGCCTCCACTCCAAACCAACAGATACAGATACTAATGCCGGAAAAAAAATCCCCCCCCAGTACCAACAATACCACCAGTCCGATAACATTCTTCTTTGCAAATATACAGGGTCTAAAGCCAGCAACAAACAACAAAATACCTTTCATCCGTGGACTGCTTGCAGAGGCAAAGGCAATGTTCGCGGCTTTCACTGAGACCCACATAAAGGATCACTTGGACAACGAAATATGGATCCCAGGTTACAACCTATACAGATGTGACAGAGTGAACAGGCAAAAGGGGGGGGTTGGCCTGTACATTGCAGAGTCACTTGTTTGCACAGAACTGCTTAATGCCTCAAATGACGTAGTGGAAGTTTTAGCAGTAAAGGTCGAGAACCAAAACCTAGTCATTGTGGTAGTCTACAAGCCTCCGGATGCAACTTCCCAGCAATTCCAGGAACAGCTGTTAAAAATTGACCACTGTCTGGAAAATCTTCCAGCTCCTGCACCCAACATCTTGCTCCTGGGGGATTTCAACTTAAGGCACCTAAAATGGAGGAATATAGCAAATAATATTGTTGCAGAAATAACACCAGGAGGCAGCTCTGATGAAAACTCACACTCACACGAGCTTTTAAATCTCTGCACAAAATTCAATTTAAACCAGCAAATAATAGAGCCTACTAGACTGGAGAATACACTAGACCTCATATTCACTAACAATGATGATCTGATAAGAAATGTCACCATATCAAAAACAATATACTCAGATCACAACATAATTGAGGTTCAGACATGTATGCGTGGAGCCCCAGACCGACAAAATGAGACTAGTCACGAGGGAGCATTCACCAAATTCAACTTCAATAACAAAAACATAAAGTGGGACCAAGTAAACCAAGTCCTAACCGATATAAGCTGGGAAGATATACTAAGCAACACAGACCCAAACTTATGCCTAGAACAGATTAACTCGGTGGCACTCGATGTATGCACAAGGCTTATTCCTCTAAGAAAAAGGAGGAGTAGATGTAAAATAGAAAGAGACAGGCGCTCCCTTTACAGGCGACGGAAAAGAATAACAGAGCGGCTAAAAGAGGTCAATATATCTGAAATGCGCAGGGAGACACTGGTCAGAGAAATAGCAAGCATCGAACTTAAGCTAAAAGAATCCTTTAGGAGTCAGGAATCGCGGGAAGAACTAAAAGCCATAAATGAAATCGAAAGAAACCCAAAGTATTTCTTCTCCTATGCCAAATCAAAATCGAGAACAACGTCCAGTATTGGGCCCCTACTTAAACAAGATGGGTCCTACACAGATGACAGCAAGGAAATGAGTGAGCTACTCAAGTCCCAATATGACTCAGTTTTTAGCAAGCCGCTAACCAGACTGAGAGTCGAAGATCAAAATGAATTTTTTATGAGAGAGCCACAAAATTTGATTAACACAAGCCTATCCGATGTTATCCTGACGCCAAATGACTTCGAACAGGCGATAAATGACATGCCCATGCACTCTGCCCCAGGGCCAGACTCATGGAACTCTGTGTTCATCAAGAACTGCAAGAAGCCCCTATCACGAGCCTTTTCCATCCTATGGAGAGGGAGCATGGACACGGGGGTCGTCCCACAGTTACTGTAAACATCTTGTTCCTCATCCTTATATCCGACATAGACAAGGATGTCAGCCACAGCACCGTGTCTTCCTTTGCAGATGACACCCGAATCTGCATGACAGTGTCTTCCATTGCAGACACTGCAAAGCTCCAGGCAGACATCAACCAAATCTTTCAGTGGGCTGCAGAAAACAATATGAAGTTCAACGATGAGAAATTTCAATTACTCAGATATGGTAAACATGAGGAAATTAAATCGTCATCAGAGTACAAAACAAATTCTGGCCACAAAATAGAGCGAAACACCAACGTCAAAGACCTGGGAGTGATCATGTCGGAGGATCTCACCTTCAAGGACCATAACATTGTATCAATCGCATCTGCTAGAAAAATGACAGGATGGATAATGAGAACCTTCAAAACTAGGGAGGCCAAGCCCATGATGACACTCTTCAGGTCACTTGTTCTATCTAGGCTGGAATATTGCTGCACACTAACAGCACCTTTCAAGGCAGGTGAAATTGCCGACCTAGAAAATGTACAGAGAACTTTCACGGCACGCATAACGGAGATAAAACACCTCAATTATTGGGAGCGCTTGAGGTTCCTAAACCTGTATTCCCTGGAACGCAGGAGGGAGAGATACATGATTATATACACCTGGAAAATCCTAGAGGGACTAGTACCGAACTTGCACACGAAAATCACTCATTACGAAAGCAAAAGACTTGGCAGACGATGCACCATCCCCCCAATGAAAAGCAGGGGTGTCACTAGCACGTTAAGAGACCATACAATAAGTGGTTCAACTGCCTCCCAGCACACATAAGGGGGATTACCAACAGACCCCTGGCAGTCTTCAAGCTGGCACTGGAGCACCTAAAGTCAGTTCCGGATCAGCCGGGCTGTAGCTCGTATGTTGGTTTGCGTGCAGCCAGCAGCAACAGCCTGATGCGTGATCACCAGGAGGCCTGGTCTCATCAATCTCTCCAGTAGATCAGTGTACAGCATAGTCGATGCGTTCAGTATCAATCTTGACGTAGGGCTTATATACTGTAGTGAGGTGACGTGAAGCAGGTGGAGGCGGGGTCATAGTGGTACCATCCACTAGTCGAAGTAGGTCTTCGTCCAAAGGTTGAACAAGTGTTGAAGAATTCTTTGTAACAAGATCCCATGATGCTGCAGTGTCTGACAGTTGTGATGAATGGTTTGAAAAACTGACAAGTTGAAGAATGAGACACTTATGCAGCATATGGGAATCTTTATTCAGGAAACGTTTCGCCACACAGTGGCTTCATCAGTCCAATACAAAGAGGAAGGCGTAAGGAGAGGAGGAGAATGAGGTAATCAGTCCCTCAACCTGGAGTCGATGTGTTCAGTCCAGAGGATCCAGAGAGTAGTAGTCAACAGAGTAAAGTCCGAGGCAGCTACGGTGAAAAGCTCTGTTCCACAAGGCACAATACTCGCTCCCATCTTGTTCCTCATCCTCATATCCGACATAGACAAGGATGTCAGCCACAGCACCGTGTCTTCCTTTGCAGATGACACCCGATTCTGCATGACAGTGTCTTCCATTGCAGACACTGCAAAGCTCCAGGCGGACATCAACCAAATCTTTCAGTGGGCTGCAGAAAACAATATGAAGTTCAACGATGAGAAATTTCAATTACTCAGATATGAGTAAATTAAATCTTCATCAGAGTACAAAACAAATTCTGGCCACAAAATAGAGCGAAACACCAACGTCAAAGACCTGGGAGTGATCATGTCGGAGGATCTCACCTTCAAGGCCCATAACATTGTATCAATCGCATCTGCTAGAAAAATGACAGGATGGATAATGAGAACCTTCAAAACTAGGGAGGCCAAGCCCATGATGACACTCTTCAGGTCACTTGTTCTATCTAGGCTGGAATATTGCTGCACACTAACAGCACCTTTCAAGGCAGGTGAAATTGCCGACCTAGAAAATGTACAGAGAACTTTCATGGCGCGCATAACGGAGATAAAACACCTCAATTACTGGGAGCGCTTGAGGTTCCTAAACCAGTATTCCCTGGAACGCAGGAGGGAGAGATACATGATTATATACACCTGGAAAATCCTAGAGGGACTAGTACCGAACTTGCACACGAAAATCACTCACTACGAAAGCAAAAGACTTGGCAGACGATGCACCATCCCCCCAATGAAAAGCAGGGGTGTCACTAGCACGTTAAGAGACCATACAATAAGTGTCAGGGGCCCGAGACTGTTCAACTGCCTCCCAGCACACATAAGGGGGATTACCAACAGACCCCTGGCAGTCTTCAAGCTGGCACTGGACAAGCACCTAAAGTCAGTTCCTGATCAGCCGGGCTGTGGCTCGTACGTTGGTTTGCGTGCAGCCAGCAGCAACAGCCTGGTTGATCAGGCTCTGATCCACCAGGAGGCCTGGTCACAGACCGGGCCGCGGGGGCGTTGACCCCCGGAACTCTCTCCAGGTAAATTCCAGGTAAACCCTAAATGAAAACTCTAGAACTGCAGACACATTCATCACCTTCAAAACTACCATTAGAAAACATCTTATCTCCCTTATACACCCCGTCAACTAATTACACGAATACCACCTGGTGGTTCACACTTACACTCACTCGCCCATTTGATAATAAACAGAAATATCAATCTCAATCTTAAAATAATGAATCCTAACTAGTCATAAGTTGGCCTGTGATACTCCAATACTGAAACTATGTACTGTGCCAAAACAAAAGCATTCACATTGCTAAGCTCACAAACTAGTATTTAGTCACTTAGCCATAATACCAACTTACCTCATAATTTTGTAATATTTTAAAATTAAGAATTAAACTAAGTCTGCCCTAAATTCCTAGCCATGCTAGGTGTTCTAGTGGGCCCCTCTGTAATTAGTATTTTACTACATGTAAACCACGCAATAACCAAATTCTGTAAACTCAGCATTGTAATCCTTATAGAGAATAAACTTTGAATTTGAATTTGAATTTGAATTTGAATGTATCATCTCTGTATACCTAAAGTAATTTCGCACCTCATCCAAAACTCTCCCTAAAATTTGTTTTCATATTTAAGATGAATAAATTAACTATTAGACGAGAGGTTAAACATTATTTTGTGTTTAGTTTAAAGATAGTTTCTGCTGGAGTATCTATTATAAAGTATTAAAGAGAATGTAAATATATGTTGTATAAATAGGTTTTTGAGCTTAAAGTTAATGATTAATAGGCGTCCAGTGAGAGCTGCCTCACACCACCACCTGACACAACATTATATATTGTTCAACCTTTTATTTCCTTTCTTGATAATTAAAATTAGAGGAATAATAATGATATTCGAGAGCGATAAATGGCTGGTCCATATCTTGATAACATGTTAGTTTATAAATGATCTGAAAACAAGATAAATACCAACTATGTTAAGCTCGCCAGTGTTCTCAAAACAATAAGCTTTTTCTTAATTTCAGAAAGTTTTTTATATTTTATTTATTCTTTGTAAAAGTTGTGTGTACAAACTTAAATGTGTCTTTGCTGAAATTAGGGGATAAGCGGGTATAAAAATATTTCATAATATCCTGAACAACTCTTGGTGTTAAAATCATAAGGTTTAGATTTCATATATAAAAATCGATTTTTATGGTACGAGGGCAGTGCAAAGTTATTCAAAATCAATCTGAAGATTTTCTGGGATATCCTAGTATGTCAGAGTCAATTTAGTCCATTTATAGTTACTTCTTGCAATAAATAATTAATAAATTCAACATATAAATTGATTATGTGCAGTATAATACAATGCAGATGAGTTAACTGGATAAAGAAGGTACTTGTAACTGGGTTATGAAGGTAATAATATGGGTACAGCTGCTGGACCCTCCCCTCTAACCTCACGTTTTAAAACATTCTGAACAGAAAACGGAACGGTTTAAAAGGACAATCTTAGATATTATTTAAAAAGTATAAAAGTGGGTGTTATGGGTGTGTGTGTGGAGTGTAGAGTATAGGTGGTAATATAGTGAGAGAGAGTAAGTAATGGTGATGGGTGGCCGGGAGGAACCAACGAACCAGCTTCACTGTGTTGTGATCCATTACTGTATACAACACCGTTATCTCGCCTCACTCAGTATGTTTCACCCTTGTATTGTCTTTATTACCCCCAGGTATTGTGTGTGAGGGGTGGTGGGTGCCCTGGGGGCAGCATGGGTGACCTGGAGAGGTGGTAGACAAGGTGTAGTGACGGGTAGCAGGAGAGCGCCTGGCCAGGAGACTCCTTCATGGGTCGCTCATCGACCAGTTTGATCTTCCTCTTCTATCTGGCTGCTTTCTTCCTCGTTACTCACTCTCCCTCGTTCATTGTCGCAACAGTGGTGGTGGTGTTGGAGACTCCCACACCTCAGAGGTGTGATGAGGGCCTCGAGTCAGAAGAACCATGGTGATGTAGAGTGATTGACCTCTAACACTGATAATGTATAATACTCTTCTACCTCTACTTAACAAGGGGTTAAACATCTACCTCCTGCACTCAGTTTTTACAGCTCTTCATTCAAGAAACTGGAGCTGCCCACCATTTCTTAGCATAAGTTAAACTTTATGATAAACACCAACAAGTGTGTGAGAAACATGTGGGTTAATATTAAGACATTGAGGACATATTTCACCCACCAGGGGATTCTTAAGTCCACACCAAACATTGTAATAACTGTCTTAATACCTGCTTGTGTCTGTCCTACATACTTTCCTTGGATCAAAACTGATTGTCTATCATGGTGTTCAGTGCAACTCCATTATTATAATCATGAGCCTACAACCTTCAGTCCATTATTATATGTACGTTCTAACCTCACAAGGTTTTAATATCCACTGAGAGTCCATTTGTAATCCCTACTTTTTGTAGGGTCACCACCACTTATTGTAGGGGCTCCACCCCTTAAAGGAGGTCCCTTGATGGTGGTGAGGGGCTCTTGATCTAGGAAATTGGACCTGACCTACCCTTCCTTGGATTCAACCTGATTACCTCCCATTTCCCCAGGAACAGTAAAACTCTTATGTGGTTAGTGCTTTTTCCTCTCCTCTCCCCTCCCACAAATGTAATAATGCAGGGGCTACAACAGAAACAAGTAACATTGACTTTATTAGGTTATATTACATGGTACATACTGTACCTGTGGCAGCCTGACAGGTCTAGGGTAACCCAATTGTGTCAATGTGATTTATTGTCATTGGAGTCCTATCTTAAATCAACATATTTTGTGCCCATGATGTATGCCCTCAAGACCATTGTAAAAAGAATTTTTGCTAGATTATGGATGCAAAACTTCTTGCAATGAGGTAAGGTGATCTGAAAAAGAAGAAACACTTTCACCATCATTCACTCTTATCAGTCTTGCCAGAGGCACACACACTACAGTTCATTGTCCTTTAATGCAGTCATTGTAGAAAAAAGAAAATATCACTTTGTATAAAGTATTTTAAGTTTAATAAAGCTATATTTATGTCCGAGGTGTTGGCACTGCTCTCAGTATTATATACTTTGAAAGTTTGTAATCTCATATTAGAAATAAAAAATCCTTAATAGTATTACCCTCTGCCACCTCAGTGACAGGCTTTTTTAATTATTGTTATTTATTAAGAGTATGTACTCCTACCTTTTATCTTTGATTGCTAAACTCTCAAGGATCACCGAGACATTGGCTTTTATACTAGACCAGTTGTAGACCAAGATAATAAATAGTATTGCAAAATGAGTACATAATTACTGGCAGAACAACCTAGAACTAAAATTTATGAAATACGACATAAGACTGAAAACGCTAAAAATGATCAGCTGACTGATTGGAGGAAGAGAGGGTTTAACATATAAGATTATAAAAGGATATGGATTTATATAAATTAAAATTATGATTAACATATTAATGATGACCACACACACTATGAGTATAACTTCTTGTGGTAGAAATAGGTACAGCAGTCACACAGACAATTCTGGTTTTGTTAATGCTGTATGACCCTTGTAGCTTTAGTGCTTCTCTTTTGATTATAATAATCTGGTTATATTGACTTGCGTTTATTCTTAAGTTTCAGCTAGCATTTGTCTGGTTGATTAGGAGGGGCACTGAAGGCTACACCTGCATAATAGTTTACAAGATCTACATATTCATATAAACAGTCAGTGTTTAGATGAGTAAGCACCTAAAATAGGTTTAATTGATTGCTAGATTTGCACTTACTTTTGGCTATGTATCAGTTTTTTTTATGTACAGTCAGCACTCTTATAAAGCTATCCTACATACTGTAGTTTAATTTTTTGTAAATGCAATTGAAAAACTGCCTCCAAAATCGAATAACACATACTATAAAGGCTTTTCTGTGAGCTGTTTAAGTTTGGATGCCATTTACCAAAAATTGCACTGTACAGAGGAGCTTTATATAAGAGCTTACTATGTATAAAAACATTGTCATATTTTCTAATATAGATCTCCTAAAATGATATGTAGGACAGAAAAAATGGATGGAATGCATTCTGTTCATTACAAACTACAAAGTAGTGGTAGTGATTATTAGTGTGAGATGAAAAAAATCATAATTTAGTGCAAACTCCTTGGTTCATAAATTAAAAAAGTAGTACTGTATCTTGTCTCAGATCTTTAATTGTACTGCTACTTGGGCATACATTGCATAGTTTGAGAAGTATATACAGTGGACCCCCGGTTAACGATTTTAATCCGTGCAAGAGGGGTAATTGTTATGCGAAATAATCGCTATGTGAATGAATTTTCCCCATAAGAAATAATGGAAATCAAATTAATCCGTGCAAGACACCCAAAAGTATGAAAAAAAAAATTTTACCACATGAAATATACATTTTCCCACACACAAAGAGAAGGATACATGCACAATAGTAGAGTAGTACATGCACAGTATATATTGTGCATGTACTAGTCTTCTAAATGAAGAATAAATGACACTTACCTTTATTGAAGATGCAGCAATGACTGATGAGACACTGTGTCCTGGGAGTGCCTTTTCCTCCTGAGTACTGTAGGTCCTGTTTGGCATTTTCTTCCAGAACAGGCCTTATCACACTGTGTATGCCACTACGATTCTTAAATCTCTCAAACCAACCTTTGCTGGCTTTAAATTCACCAATATGAGCACTAGTTCCAGGCATTTTTCCCTGTTCACCTGGGTGTTAGTCGACTTGTGTGGGTTGCATCCTGGGAGACAAGATTAAGGACCCCAATGGAAATAAGTTAGACAGTCTTCGATGACACTGACTTTTTTGGGTTATCCTGGGTGGCAAATCCTCTGGGGTTAATTGTTTCTTGGTATTCTCAATAAGCCACACCAACAACGGTGCTACAGCAGCAGCAGCAGCTGACAGTGCAGCAGCAGCAGCAGCTGACAGTGCAGCAGCAGCAGCAGCAGCTGTACCACCAATAGTAGCGATGGTTGATTGGGGTTTATTATACAACCTGGCCAGCTCGGAGACATGCACTCCACTTTCATACTTATCAATGATCTTTTTCTTCATCTCTATTGTAATTCTCACCCTTATTGCTGTAGGGTTGGCACTAGAAGCTTTCTTGGGGCCCATGGTCACTTATTTTCCAGAAAAAGCACCGAAAACACTGTAATAATACGAAATATTCCGATTGTATGCTTGGATGTTACCGCGGAGGCTGGCTGGTAAACAATGCCACCGGCGGAACATGTGAGCGCGTCTCGGACGAAAATCGGTAAGCGGGTTTTTAAGCGGTATGTGAGGCAAAATTTTTGCAATTAAAGTAAGCGGTATGCGAAATAATCGCTATGTGATGCCATCGTTATGCGGGGGTCCACTGTATATTTGTATGTACTCGCCTAATTGTGGTTGCAGGGGTCAAGACTCAGCTCCTGGCCCTGCCTCTTCACTGATCGCCACTATGTCTTCTCTCTCTGCTTCCTGAGCTTTGCCATACCTCGTCTTAAAGCTATGTTTGGTTCCTGCCTCCACTACATCACTTGCCAGGCTATTCCACTTCCTGATGACTCTATGACTGAAGAAATACTTCCTAACATCTCTGTGACTCGTCTGAGTCTTCAGCTTCCATTTGTGACCCTTTGTTTCTCTGTCCCCTCTCTGGAACATCCTGTCTCTGTCTACCTTATCTATTCCACGCAGTATTTTGTATGTCGTTATCACGTCTCCCCTGACCCTCCAGTGTCGTCAGTCTGATTTCCTTCAACCTTTCCTTACTAAGGTATCAGAACGCTATTCTCAGGTTTGCCAGGCGCCCATATGCTGCAGCAGTTATCTGGTTGATGTGTGCCTCTGGAGACGTGCTCGGTGTTACAATCGCCCCAAGATCTTTCTCCATGAGTGAGGTTTGCAGTCTTTGTCCACCTAGCCTATACTCTTTCTGCGGTCTTCTCTGCCCTTCCCCAATCTTCATGACTTTGCATTTAGCAGGGTTGAATTCAAGAAGCCAGTTGCTGGATCACGTGTCCAGCCTGTCCAGGTCTCTTTATAGTCCTGCCTGATCCTCATCTGATTTAATTTTTCTCATTAACTTCACATCATATGTGCATAGTGGTGCATGCCTAGTTGTTCATCTTAGATCCTGTACCTGGTTCTTAACTTCCTAGTTCCTAGGAACTGACCTTTAAGAGACCTGTTATATCTTATCAGTTATGTGCTGGATGTATGCCAGTTGATTGAGGCCTGATATCTAACTCGACAGATTGTCTTAGTTTAATGTCTGGTTAAAGTTTTTTTTTATTTAGGACTTTTCCTAATAAACAAAAATAATTGTTGTAATAAATAATGATAATAGTAAATCCTTGCTTTAACAGACCACTGTTTAGTGGAGACAAAATCAGCTGGGTCAGTAAGATTCAGAAATGGTGAACAAAGTCCTTTGTTTATAGAATTGTGTATTATAATCATGGCCAATCTCATCTCTGTCCATCACAGTTATCTTACTGACCACCAGCTCTCCCTATTAGTCTCTTAAATCAAGGATTTACTGTTTTGTAATAAACTTAATGTTCCTTTCATTTTTCTAGGGAATGGCAAAAAAAGGGACCGAAATCATAGTAGACAATGATGAGATGGAGGATGGCAGCATCTTTGTGTGTTTTATGTGTGAAAAGGAGTTCAACAAGGTTTCCCTTCTCAATGAACACATGCAGATGCATCAGAATATGCCAGGTAAATCATTTTAGTATATCTGTAAACTATGTACTGCATTTATTCAATCCTTCATTCAAATCCCTATTAAGCACTTTCTTACAAAAGAGAGAATAATAAAAAATTTGTAGAGAGCTCTGCAAAGCTGAATTTTTGCATACTGGCACGGTCCTGAGATTATGTAATTATAGGTTACAACAATCCTTTGTTTATCTTTTCTTTTCAGTGTATATTACAGTATGTTCATTTTACAGAAATTTGTTAGCAGGAGTATGTTCAAATTTACAGCATGCCATATGAGGTAGATTCTCGACATCACCCTGTGTTGTGTCACCTATCCTCTTCCTCCTGCCATTTTCTCTGCTGATACCCTTTCCTCAGCACCTCTGCTGATACCCTTTCCTCAGCACCTCTGCTACTTTCTGCAGTTTCTCATACTTTTTGCCATGTGGTAGTTCAGTGTTTTCTTTGAATAGGTTACTGGTATGGTATACCTACACATATGGATTAGAAATGTGCCTTGGTATTCAGTTTGATAATTATAAAATGTATTAAAGTATATTTGTATTCCATGCACAGAGATGCACAAAGAACTGCCTACTAGACGTAGGGGTCGTGGCAGACCCGTTGGATCAAGAGGAAGAGGCAGAGGGCGTGGGAGAGGTAGGGGTGTGCAGGAATTTGTCCAGATCAAAGAAGAACCAGTTGACGCTGCAGTGTATATTAAATCTGAACCAGAAGAAATGTTTTGTCCTTCACCAGTTAAAAAAGCTCAACGTATCAGGTAAGAACCATAGACGCTATTTCAGGGGTATACAGTATACAGAGGTATGTATTAAATTACATACAACACTTCTCTATACATAGTATTATGATTTTTGTAAATGTGATTGAAAAACTGCATCCAAAATTTAATAGCATGTACTATGAAGGCCTTGACACATACTGTTCTGTTTTGGATGTAATTTTTTTTAGTCTCATTTGCAAAAAAAGTGCTATAATATACATTAAAGTTTGTTTTGAAAAGAATAGAATAAAACATTTCTGAAATACACCTCTGTATTAGTCATTCATGCATTACTTTCCAAAAAGGTCTTTGTACTCTTTATTGGCACTAATGGCATTCATATAAGTCTTAGAAAAAATGTTCTAATCGTTTTCCTACTTCACACATTTAAGAATTAATTTTTACCTGGTTAGTTTGCTAATTTCTTATATTTTTGTAGTCAGTTATTCTTTTACAGTTAGTTTTAATGCTCCTGCTATGTTAATGTGGAGCCACATATTGTTACTTCTATCCATCCATCTATATAAAATATTTCCATTATTGAATCTGAACTAAATATTAATGAGTGTCTTCATACTGCATAAATGATACCTATTTATCTTAGATTTACAACATTATTAAATATCAAAGATAATGAATGGATGCCCCACACATTGGCATCATTTAGTGTGGGAGTTTGTTCAAAAGCCAAGGAGAGTTGCAAATAGTGTTGTTCTTGATCAGCTGATGTCTTCTTTTTTATTTTATTTTGTTGCTGATGACAGTAAATGTTTATAGTATTATAATCACTGTATAGATTTTGTTTTCCAGACAATATTTTCAAAGTCGTGGCAGAGGTCGAGGGAGAGCTAAGAGAACCTTGCCTTCGGAAGACTCCGATGATTTTGACGATGTAGACTTACAGTTTATTGAAGAAGAAATGATGATGATGCCGCCGCCCTCTTCTAAAAAGTCAAACACAGGTCCCACTATAATGAATGCTGAGCCAGATGGTTTCATTTGTCCTCCAACACCCTATAGCACACCAGCAAAAAAGAATGTTAGAATAAGGTACAGGGAATCTATCTGTCTCTTATTTAATTTAAAATTGGAAATATTTTATACAATCTTCATATTCAGCTTTTCCATACATTGGCCTGGTTAAGAGTGTTTGGGACAGTTTCACAAGAAATATTTAGTACCATCTTTATTCTCACTGTTATGTCTTCTGTTGTTGAAGTTAAATTTACTAGATATTACCTCAGGTTAGCTATTATGATTTCTACACATGAATCGTGCTTGCTTATACAGTGGTACCTTGACTTACGAGTTTAATTTGTTCCGTGGCTGAGCTCGTAACTCAATTTGCTCGTATATCAAATCAGTTTTCCTCATTGAAATTAATTGAAATGCCATTAATCCGTTCCAGTGGAATTCCTGGCTCTTTGGAGGCAGGAGAAAATGCTTCAATATAATGCTAATATCAACTCTGTGGCTTATTTATCTATCACAATTGATCTAATATGACATGATAAACAATATAATTAACATAGAAACATGATGAAGGATGAGGTGAATCATAGAACTGATGAGGGGAAAAAAGGTGAGTGGTGCACTGAGGAGTCTGTAGAGACAAAGAACTATCCATGAAAGCAAAGAGGGGAATGTATGAGAGTATAGTTATACCAGTGCTCTTGTATGAGTGTGAGGCATGGGTTGTGAATGTTGCAACAAGGAGGTGTGAGGAAGTGGAGATGTCATATCTGAGGGCAGTGTGTGGTGTGAATATAATGCAGAGAATCCATAGTTTGGAAATTAGGAGGTGTGAGATTACCAAAACTATTATCCAGGGGGCTGAGGAGGAGTTATTGAGATGGTTTGGACATAGAGAGGATGGAATGAAATAGAATGACTTCAAGAGTATACAAATCTGTAGTGGAGGGAAGGCAGGGTAGGGGTTGGCCTAGGAAAGGTTGGAGGGAGGGGTTAAAGGAGGTTTTGCGTGCGAGGGGCTTGGACTTCCAGCAAGCGCGTGTGAACATGTTAGACAGGAATGAATGGAGACACATGGTTTTAAGGACTTGACGTGCTGTTGGAGTGTAAGCAAGGTAATATATATGAAGGGATTCAGGGAAACTGGCAGGCCGGACTTGAGTCCTGGAGATCGGAAGTACAGTGTCTGCACTCTGAAGGAGGGGTGTTAATGTTGCAGTTATATAACTGTAGTATAGTCATACCTCTGGCAAGACAGTGATGGAGTGAATGATGATGAAAGTTTTTCTTTTTTTTGGGCCACCCTGCCTTGGTGGGAAATGGCCAATGTGTATAAAAAAAATGAAACATGATATATACTTCTTCTTCTTCTTATGACCAGAGTCTTTGGTAAGATGGGTAAGGAAGAAGGATGGGTAAGGATAGAAATATTGGAAAAGGGTGGGAGGGGGGGGGAGAGGTAGGATATAAAAGGTAAGTGGCCCAACCACTTTGGTGCAATTTAAAAAGTGTATGTGGAATAATAAAATATTCTTGAAGGGGTATAATGATATATACTCTAGAATGAAAAAAAGAATGTCATTATGTGACGAGTGGTGGCGGCCATTCCAGAGGTAAAAATAATTGTTGCTCTGACCAAGTCTTCCCATTCTTGCCCTTCTGAGGTCTTATTATAAGAGAAAATGGAGTGTTTGTGAAGCTAACTGCACTAGATTGTTAGTTTCATAAGGAAAACACTGAAACAAAAGTGATTTTCTCATGTTTTTCTATGATTTCATGCTTTAATTCATTGGACATCATCCTCCTCTTCTTTTCAGTACTGTTCTTTGCACTTACTTTCTTAGGACCATGCTTAGAAAAAAGAAATTTGGCAAAATAATTACACAAAAAGCACAAAACGCTGGGAGGATGTTGTGTTTGCTGTGCCAACTGGTGGGGGTGTATCTGAAGCTCGCTCGTAACTTGGATTTTGGCTTGCAACTCAAAGGAAAAATTTGACCAAGCGACTGCTTGTAACTCAGAAAACTTGTAAGTTGGGGCACTTGTAAGTCAAGGTACCACTGTATATCTTGTGGATAAGTGTATCCTAGTGTTTGAGGGACTTTTAATGAGAAATAGTTCTACTTCAAAAACACTTGGACAAAAATAAATGTGACAGTTGATAAATAATTGCAGTAGACCTGCTGGCCCATGCTAGGCAGGTTCTACTCATTCCCAACTGTTAAATGACATGACTTGAGGAGTACTGCAGTAGGCCACCTGGCCCATGCTAGGCAGGTCTTACTCAAATCCAACTCATTTAGTATTTGTCCAACCTATTTTTAAAGTTACCCAAGGTTTTAAGTTTAGTGATCCAAGTCAGATAAGGGCAAGACAGGGCCTGTCTGCATGGTATATATGGTCTGTATTTACAGGTTTGTGATATGTGTGATTTAAACTAGATAAGGACAGGCTGGTTGGTAGAGTGGAGGAGGGAGGATAAGATAGAGGAGGATTATGATTGAATTTTGGATTTTTCTCTGTTTTACCAAATTCATTTCTTGTTGGTGTAACTTGTATGTTCATAGTTTTTTTGGTAAAAGTAAGTCTCAAGAGATGGATTTTTTACTGATTCTTCCACTTCATTAATTCGACAGGGAGTAAGATTAAAATGCAGATTTTCCTTTTTCTTGGTAGTTTTTGAACAGATTACTTGTATATGATCATTTGATTTGCATGATAATTTAAACATTAATTTCATTAATGTGGAATCTATAATATAGTACTGTAATCCTTATTCTGCAGGATTCATTCTTTTATTATATCACAGCTGGGTTGGAGGAATTTAATCCTGCTGCAAACATTTTGGGTTTAATGGTAATAGAAGGATGGAGAGCAGCAACCCATGTAATCATGTTGGTTGTGTACAGCTGAGGAAAGGTAGTCCCAGGAAATTTAAATGTTCTTCATATACTCACAAGGAATAGACTAGCCTGTGATGTCATTGCTGGTAAGATTTTTTAATGCCTTGACTGGGAAGTTCATTAACCCTTAAACGGTCCAAACGTATATGTACGTTCTCTCACGTAGCGCCCCGAATTTTTTGAGGATTTTTTTTTTTTTAATAGGAAAAAGGAGCATGTGGTACCCAGGCGTCCCCAATTTTCTTCATATGGTGCACAGTGAGTGTGCACACCCATTCTCTCATGGCTAGGCGACTCAGGCTTATCGTGCCAATGTTGAATGAATCACAAAGGAAACGTATATATATACATTTGGGGCGCTACGCGAGAGAACGTATATATACATTTGGACCATTTAAGGGTGAAAAGAGGGAACTCTACTGACACTTATTTGTTCAGTATTATCTTCTGTTCCAGAAATAGTTTGTATATGAAAATAATTACCAGTGTTTTCTATACAGTGGAACCTCGGCTTATGAATTTAATCCATTCCGTGGCCTTGTTCGTATCCTGATTTGTTCATATACTGAGTCAATTTTCCTCATTTAAATTAATTGAAATGCAATTAATCCGTTCCAGCCTCTCAGGAGGCATGACAATACAATGCTAACAACAACTCAACGGTTTAGTTATCTATCACAGTTCATCTGATATGACATAACAATATTAATAACATAGAAACATGATATATACTTTAGAATGAATAAAATAGGCCATAATATGGCAAGTGATGGTGACACCGGCAGCGGCAGAAAGCATCCGCTGTTTGCTCTCCCACTTTAGTATCTTCCCAGTCCATAACCCCACACCTAGCTTGTGTTTATCTATGATTAGTGGTGAGGTTGTCACATATGTAACCACAGGTGTGGTCAAGATGTATATATAGGTGGAGACGTGATCACTGTGGCCACAGTGGTGGTGGTAGTGGTGGTGGCGGCGGCAGCCACAGTGATGGTGATGGTGGTGGCAGCCACAGTGATGGTGGTGGTGGCGGCCAGCTGCGTCACTCTATGCTGCTGCCTTCTTTGTTTCTCTAGCTTTTTTCATAGTTTCTAATTGCTTCTTGCTGATTGTACACGAATACTGTCTCTTTGGGCGAGGCATTGTGTAAGAAATTTGTACAATAAAAGACAAAATTACACATCTCAAGGGTCTGCTGCGGTCACTCAGGGTGGCACACCTCCTCTTCCTTTTGACCCTTGGTTGGCACTGAGATAGCCGTGGTCTAGCAGTAGCTACAGCCACCCAGAGCATTACCAATTTGTATTTTGAAGCATTTGGCACAAAAATATGAAAAAAATTATGAAAAATGTCTAAAAATAACAATATATTATTATTATTATTATTACATGCATATTATAATTATTATTATTATTATTAATTTAGGGAACTGGAACACAGATCCAATTCTCTAGATCATGAGCCCATCACCACGTACATACTAATAATAATAATAATTATAACAATAATAATAATACAATATAATAATAATAATAATAATAATAACAGTAAGGAGAAACTTCAGAAGGCTGCCAGTAGTTAGCCTCTGTTTCTTCCTTAGTTCCTCAAAATATTCTCGCCATCTAGAACTGACAAATCCATATTTTCCCTAGCTTTCTTAACTTGCTCAGACAGTGCCTCTCCCACTCTATCATCTGCTCTACTCTCTCACCACTCTCTTTACCTTTCTTTTACTCTCCATATACTCTGCACCACCATCAGCAAAACATTGGTAGCCACTACTAGTACACTTTTTACCTGTCTAGACTAAAGTAGTCTATTAGTATTGGGTTAAGTCTGCCTGAAATGCCTCAGCATGATAGTGGCTTTCTCTGCTCCAATAATATTATGTGTAAACACACATTGTAACCTTTGCAAAGAAATAAATATTTTATATATTTATTTACTTAAGGAACCTCCCTTGAGGGGAAAGTTTGCATCCTGAAATTTCATTCGTATCCAGAAGCAAAAAATCGACCGAATGACAGTTCGTATCCTGAAAAATTCGCATGGTGGGGCATTTGTAAACCGAGGCTCCACTTTACTCTTATTCCAAGTATTTTTACTATATCATTTGATGATGTCTACCAATACTGTGTAGAAACATGCGACTCTTTTACATAAATCTACTCTTTGCAGCAAAATATTTATTCTCTTGTATTTCTCTGTTTTGTGAAAATTATTTTGGGGCATGAAGGAATATTTTCAGTTAAATAACAGTTTATATTTTCAGGAAGAAACTAATTGTTCAAGAAGTTGTTTATGAAGAAATCCCAGATGATGAAGATGATGAAGAAAATGAAACAAATGGTTCTTGCTCTACCACCAACAATATGGTTGTGAGTAAATATAACACTGCACTATTTATGTGCTGTATATTATGTATATCATGCTTTTAGCCAGAACTTCCAGACTGCTAGTAATGATCCTTTTATCAAACAAGTCAAGTATATACTGTATTTTTGCTTTAACATTGTGAAAATAAGTTTGAACAAAGAAATAATGTAATTTATTTCTTTGATGTTAATCCATAACACACACACACACACAAACACACACAACCAGGTCAACCCCAGTGCAACCAAACACTCTAAATCAAAACACCCATGCCACATCCAATGCCCCCACCCACTACATTACAAACTCCACCCCCACAGCAACAACCCATAGTTCCTTACCAGGTCTCTCACTTCCCCAACCCCAATATACCTCCCAGACCACAGTCTTAGAAAAGAAGTTGAAGGTGTGGTATACAAATGCAGATGGAATAACAAACAAGTATGAGGAGTGGCACGAAAGAATCAAAGAGACATCCCCAGACATAATAGCACTCGCAGAAACAAAACTCACCAGAATAATAACAGATTCAATCTTTCCATCCGGATACCAAATCCTCAGGAAAGACAGAGGGAGGAGAGGGGGAGGAGGAGTTGCACTGCTCATTAAAAACCAGTGGGGTTTTGAGAAAATGGAAGGAATGGATGGCACGGGCGAAAGGGACTACTTAGTAGGAACAATCCAGTCTGAGGGACATAAGGTGATAATTGCAGTAATGTACAACCCATCACAGAACTGCAGGAGGCCAAGAGAAGAATATGATGAGAGCAACAGAGCAATGATCGACACACTAGCCGAGGTGGCCAGGAGAGCACACATGGGGGGAGCAAAGCTACTAGTTATGGGTGATTTCAATCACAAGGAGATTGACTGGGAAAACCTGGAGCCCCATGGGGGTCCCGAAAAATGGAGAGCCAAGATGATGGATGTGGTACTGGAAAACCTCATGCATCAACATGTTCGAGACACTACCAGAGAGAGAGGAGAGGATGAACCAGCAAGGCTGGACCTTGTATTCACCATGAGTAGTTTGGACATCGAGGGTATCATGTATGAAAGGCCCCTGGGAGCTAGTGATCATGTGGTTCTGTGCTTCGACTACATAGTTGAGCTCCAAGTGGAGAGAGTAGCAGGAATAGGCTGGGAAAAACCAAACTACAAAAGGGGGAACTACTCAGGCATGAGGAACTTCCTTCAAGACATTCAGTGGGAGAGGGAACTGACAGGAAAACCAGTACAAGAAATGATGGACTATGTAGCAACAAAATGCAAGGAGGCAGAGGAGAGGTTTGTTCCCAAGGGAAACAGAAATAATGGGAAGAACAGAATGAGTCCTTGGTTCACCCAAAGGTGTAGGGAGGCAAAAACTAGGTGTACTAGAGAATGGAAAAGGTACAGAAGACAAAGAACTCAGGAAAATAAAGAAATCAGCCGAAGAGCCAGAAATGAATATGCACAGATAAGAAAGGAGGATTGATGGGATAAAGATAGAAATGTTAAAAGCAGGTGGGGATATAGTTTTGGAGTGGTTGGTGCAATTATTTAATAAATGTATGGAAGAGGGTAAGGTACCTAGGGATTGGCAGAGAGCATGCATAGTTCCTTTGTATAAAGGCAAAGGGGATAAAAGAGAGTGCAAAAATTATAGGGGGATAAGTCTGTTGAGTGTACCTGGTAAAGTGTATGGTAGAGTTATAATTGAAAGAATTAAGAGTAAGACGGAGAATAGGATAGCAGATGAACAAGGAGGCTTTAGGAAAGGTAGGGGGTGTGTGGACCAGGTGTTTACAGTGAAACATATAAGTGAACAGTATTTAGATAAGGCTAAAGAGGTCTTTGTGGCATTTATGGATTTGGAAAAGGCATATGACAGGGTGGATAGGGGGGCAATGTGGCAGATGTTGCAAGTGTATGGTGTAGGAGGTAGGTTACTGAAAGCAGTGAAGAGTTTTTACGAGGATAGTGAGGCTCAAGTTAGAGTATGTAGGAAAGAGGGAAATTTTTTCCCAGTAAAAGTAGGCCTTAGACAAGGATGTGTGATGTCACCGTGGTTGTTTAATATATTTATAGATGGGGTTGTAAGAGAAGTAAATGCGAGGGTCTTGGCAAGAGGCATGGAGTTAAAAGATAAAGAATCACACACAAAGTGGGAGTTGTCACAGCTGCTCTTTGCTGATGACACTGTGCTCTTGGGAGATTCTGAAGAGAAGTTGCAGAGATTGGTGGATGAATTTGGTAGGGTGTGCAAAAGAAGAAAATTAAAGGTGAATACAGGAAAGAGTAAGGTTATGAGGATAACAAAAAGATTAGGTGATGAAAGATTGAATATCAGATTGGAGGGAGAGAGTATGGAGGAGGTGAACGTATTCAGATATTTGGGAGTGGACGTGTCAGCGGATGGGTCTATGAAAGATGAGGTGAATCATAGAATTGATGAGGGAAAAAGAGTGAGTGGTGCACTTAGGAGTCTGTGGAGACAAAGAACTTTGTCCTTGGAGGCAAAGAGGGGAATGTATGAGAGTATAGTTTTACTAACGCTCTTATATGGGTGTGAAGCGTGGGTAATGAATGTTGCAGCGAGGAGAAGGCTGGAGGCAGTGGAGATGTCATGTCTGAGGGCAATGTGTGGTGTGAATATAATGCAGAGAATTCGTAGTTTGGAAGTTAGGAGGAGGTGCGGGATTACCAAAACTGTTGTCCAGAGGGCTGAGGAAGGGTTGTTGAGGTGGTTCGGACATGTAGAGAGAATGGAGCGAAACAGAATGACTTCAAGAGTGTATCAGTCTGTAGTGGAAGGAAGGCGGGGTAGGGGTCGGCCTAGGGAAGGTTGGAGGGAGGGGGTAAAGGAGGTTTTGTGTGCGAGGGGCTTGGACTTCCAGCAGGCATGCATGAGCGTGTTTGATAGGAGTGAATGGAGACAAATGGTTTTTAATACTTGACGTGCTGTTGGAGTGTGAGCAAAGTAACATTTATGAAGGGGTTCAGGGAAACCGGCAGGCCGGACTTGAGTCCTGGAGATGGGAAGTACAGTGCCTGCACTCTGAAGGAGGGGTGTTAATGTTGCAGTTTAAAAACTGTAGTGTAAAGCACCCTTGTGGCAAGACAGTGATGGAGTGAATGATGGTGAAAGTTTTTCTTTTTCGGGCCACCCTGCCTTGGTGGGAATCGGCCAGTGTGATAATAATAATAATAAATAAAGAAAGGAGGCTCAGAGACAATATGAAAATGACATAGCATCAAAAGTAAAGACTGACCCGAAGCTGTTGTACAGCCACATCAGGAGGAAAACAACAGTCAAGGACCAGGTAATCAGACTGAGGAAGGGTGATGGGGAATTCACAAGAAATGACCAAGAGGTATGTCAGGAGCTCAACACAAGATTTAAAGAGGTATTTACAGTGGAAACCAGTAGGACTCCAGGAAATCAGAACAGGGGGGCACACCAGCAAGTGCTGGATGAGGTACATATAACCAAGGAGGAGGTGAAGAAGTTGCTATGCGAGCTTGACACCTCAAAGGCGGTGGGACAAGACAACATCTCTCCATGGGTCCTTAAAGAGGGAGCAGAGATATTGTGTAAGCCATTAACGAAAATCTTCAACACATCATTTGAAACTGGGCAACTCCCTGAGGTATGGAAAATGGCAAATGTAGTCCCAATTTTTAAAATGGGAGACAGACATGAGGCACTAAACTACAGACCTGTATCACTAACGTGTATAGTATGCAAGGTCATGGAGAAGATCATCAGGAGGAGAGTGGTGGGGCACCTGGAAAGAAACAAGTGTATAATTGACAACCAGCACGGTTTCAGGGAAGGAAAATCCTGTGTCACAAACCTACTAGAGTTTTATGACAAGATGACAGAAGTAAGACGAGAGAGAGGGGTGGATCGACTGCATATTTTTGGACTGCAAGAAGGCCTTTGACACAGTTCCTCACAAGAGGTTACTACAGAAGCTAGAGGATCAGGCACACATAACAGGAAAGGCACTGCAATGGATCAGAGAATATCTGACAGGGAGGCAACAACGAGTCATGGTACGCGACGAGGTGTCAGAGTGGGCGCCTGTGACAAGCGGGGTTCCACAGGGGTCAGTCCTAGGACCTGTGCTGTTCTTGGTATATGTGAACGACATAACGGAAGGGATAGACTCAGAAGTGTCCTTGTTTGCAGATGATGCGAAGTTAATGAGAAGAATCAAATCAGATGAGGATCAGGCAGGACTACAAAGAGACCTGGACAGGCTACAAGCCTGGTCCAGCAACTGGCTCCTTGAATTTAACCCTGCCAAATGCAAAGTCATGAAGATTGGGGAAGGGCAAAGAAGACTGCAGACACAATATAGTTTAGATGGCCAAAGACTGCAAACCTCTCTCAAGGAAAAAGATCTGGGGGTGAGTATAACACCGAGCATATCTCCTGAGGTGCACATCAATCAGATAACTGCTGCAGCATACGGGCGCCTGGCAAACCTACGGATAGCGTTCCGATACCTCAGTAAGGATTCGTTTAAGACTCTGTATACCATTTACGTCAGGCCCATACTGGAGTATGCAGCACCAGTTTGGAATCCACACCTAGTCAAGCACGTCAAGAAATTAGAGAAAGTGCAAATGTTTGCAACAAGACTAATCCCAGAGCTACGGGGATTGTCCTACGAAGAAAGGTTGAGGGAAATCGGCCTGACAACACTGGAGGACAGGAGGGTCAGGGGAGACATGATAACGACATAAAATACTGCGCGGAATAGACAAGGTGGGCAAAGACGGGATGTTCCAGAGAAGGGACACAGACACAAGATGTCACAATTGAAAGTTGAAGACTCAGATGAGTCAAAGGGATGTTAGGAAGTATTTCTTCAGTCATAGAGTAGTCAGGCCGTGGAATAACCTAGAAAGTGACGTAGTGGAGGCGGGAACCATACATAGTTTTAAGACGAGGTATGATAGAGCTCATGGGGCAGGGAGAGAGAGGACCTAGTAGCAATCAGCGAAGAGGCGGGGCCAGGAGCTGTGACTCGACCCCTGCAACCACAAATAGGTGAGTACAAATAGGTGAGTACACACACACACACACTCCCAGGAATTAAAATTCCTGGGTGTATGTATGGCAAAGTTTAAAAATTTAGTTTTTCTTAATTGTTTTTTTAATACACTGGCCATTCCCCACTGGGGTAGGGTGACCCTAAAAATGATAAACACTTTAATCATCCATTCAACACTTTCACCATCATTCACACATAATCACCGTCTTTGCAAGGGTGTGCAGATAAGACAGTTCAGATGTAACTCCAAACAGCAAATATGCCAAACCCCTCCCTTAACCCTTTTACTGCTCGCAGACTTACTCCCAGTGTCGAAGAATTTCCAAACAAAAAAAAAATATTTTATGAAATGATAATCTTTTTCTGAAGGTAATGAAACCAAAAGTAAGAAATTTGATGGAAAACTTACGGAATTATGCTCTTGCAAAGCTAGTGGTCTCGGCAATATTTATGCATCCGCAATTTTGCCCACTTTACGCCCTATTTTTGGCCAATTCCATGGTTCCAGTCTACCAAACTTGTAGATATTTCACTAGTATTCCTTCTGTTCTGTCGGTTGAGTACAAGAAACTGCCCAGTTTCTTACTCCTACCCATAAATTGGGTAGGAGTAAGCTACACAGTATTGTGTAAATTTTAAAAGGGGTTAAATTATGGTTGCTAAGTTAGTTTATGGGAAAAATTATTAACTTTTGTACTGCTATACTAATCGACATGACTGTATCTGTCAAACTATAGGATCAAGACTATGAAAAACAAAATCTATAAGAACATTCTGCTTGTTTGACCCCTCTGGTTATAATTCAAGAACAACAGTATCTGCAAACATTATTGCACTACAGTAGCAGAGCAACACCACTGAGATTGATTAGTAACAGGACAAAAGATATAGTAATACAGTGCATTACTTAACTTGCCTGCCTCTAACCCTGTCTTCATTGCCTGAGTGTCTCTCTCTCTCTCTCTCTCTCTCTGTATATATATGTATGTATGTATGTATGTGAAAGTGTATAAACAAAGGGAGGAGGAAGTTCGGGCGAGATATAAGCGACTATTGGCAGAAAGGTGGGCTAGTGCAAAGATGAGTAGTGGGGGGGTTGAAGAGGTTTTTACAAAGCAGAAGTGTTATAAGAAGAGCAGGGTATATGGAGAGTAAAAGAAAGGTGAAGAGAGTGGTGAGAGAGTGCAAAAGGAGAGCAGATGAAAGAGTGGGAGAGGCACTGTCAAGAAATTTTAATGAAAATAAGAAAAAATTTTGGAGTGAGTTAAACAAGTTAAGAAAGCCTAGGGAAAGTATGGATTTGTCAGTTAAAAACAGAGTAGGGGAGTTAGTAGATGGGGAGAGGGAGGTATTAGGTAGATGGCGAGAATATTTTGAGGAACTTTTAAATGTTGAGGAAGAAAGGGAGGCAGTAATTTCATGCACTGGCCAGGGAGGTATACCATCTTTTAGGAGTGAAGAAGAGCAGAATGTAAGTGTGGTGGAGGTACGTGAGGCATTACGTAGAATGAAAGGGGGTAAAGCAGCTGGAACTGATGGGATCATGACAGAAATGTTAAAAGCAGGGGGGGATATAGTGTTGGAGAGGTTGGTACTTTTGTTTAATAAATGTATGAAAGAGGGGAAGGTACCTAGGGATTGGCGGAGAGCATGTATAGTCCC
>NC_091307.1:25178867-25183867 GCF_038502225.1 Cherax quadricarinatus | reverse complement strand
AAATCTAGCGCAACTCTTTCCCAAGGTTCGCTAGTAGTTGGATACACTTGGATTGGATTAGGGACCATTAGCATTGCCTTTATGTTGCATGCAGACACTACATTTCCTAACATACTCAGAAATATCAGTTTGCCATACGAGGCCAAAAGTATTTCAATCTGGCTTGTTTTACTGAAGCGATCCATACCAGGGTGTGCAAGCACCTGGTACATCGTGAACTAGCTGTAAGGCTACATTCACTAGTGACTATGGAATTACTAACTGGTATACTCTTCTGCTTGGAGTACCCAGTCGGCTGTTCGATACAGTAATTCTTGGTTCATGAGAAAGTCACTGATGGGTGCTGGTGGCTTACAGTCAGAATAAGATCTTCCTGGAGCAGGAATCGAATCACCAGAACACAAGGGATCGGTTCTTTCTTACTGGAGGAATGAACAAACCTCGGTGGAGTGGATGACTCCCGGTTGAAAAAAAATTAACGCTATAACACGCAATATGAACAAGGGAGAAACGAATCTACTATCTCAAACTGCAAGCACAGGAGAAAAGAAATGAACATGGTGAACAATGCTGATATTCAATCTAGTCGCACATACAGTGACATGAGGTATCAGCAATAAGGAAACTACACTTACAAACTTTAACAACGTGGAAGTTACTCGAGAAATAACTTACAATGCACTGATTACTGTCAACTAGGATGGGATCACAATCTGAAACACAAGGGACAACAACACTCAAGTGAGCACACTAACCAGCAGAAACGCTCTTTCTGCGACGTGGCATCAGCAAGAGATGGCATAACTTCGTTGCAAGTAAGTTCTTCTCAAAGCGTCCTGGGAAGGCGAATACTTGAACAAGTGCCATCGCAAGGATAGGAGAGCACTATCAAGTGTGCATGATATTGTGGCTGGAGTCCAGACAGGGAGTGACAGTATTACTAGTGCCTGACCGCTCAACTACGTTAATAAGTAATTCACGGATCTATAGGAACTTAATCTGAACTTCACATTTCGCAGCACTTTAACAAATCTCAGATACAAGCTGTGAGAACAAACACATTGCTCAAAGGCTAGGTATTGTCTTTCAGTCAGTAAGGGAATGTTGGTACTGTGGACTGAATCATATTGACTTTGACTGGCATGATACACTAAGTGAACATTCAAAAGTGACTGGGACATGATCTCAGGGAACTTACTCAAGGACATAAGGCAAAAATAATGAACAATAAAAATGATATAAAATTCTAGAATTGAAATGAAAAGATATACAACTAATTCTGCAGAATAATAAAAATAATATTTAAGATACACTGCAAGAGGAAGAAAAACTCAATTTAAAGGACTATTGACCAAGAGAAAAAAAAATTTACATTGAAATATACAAGTAAAAATATTACTGGAGACTGAATTAAATGCAAAATGAGCTGTCTTTACTCTTGCTAATAAAGAAATTAATTAATTAAATTTTTTAAATCAATGTGAAAGTTTAAAATAAAATTATTAAATTGTTAACTGGGAAATTTAAGTATTTTCTAAGAATGCATAGATAAAATTAAAATATAGTTCACAAAATATCAATAAAAGAAAATAATTCACTGCAGAACAGTTCAAAAATAATTCACTTCAGAACAAGTGCAACAAAATAAAGTATAGAAATAATCACTGCAGTAATAAAGTGTCACCGGGAAAACTCAGGTAAAATAATGAATTAAAATTATGAAGATCAAAAAAAAAATAAACTGATTGAACACTTTAACTCTTAATTGTAAATTAGACAATACAATTTACTCAACAGAGTAAGGAAAACACTTTACGTTAAAAGTAATTGAAATTACATCAAGAGTGAATTTATTCAAGAATTATAAAATATGAATAAAAACACAGGAACAAAACAGGGAATATAACACTTACAGTGACGGAGCACACTTCATTAAAAAAATATTCTTACAACAAAATCCTGCTGTGACTGATACAACAAAATCTTGCTGTGACTGATACGACAAAAATCTTGCTGTGACTGATATGACAAAAATTTGCTGGCAAAAATAATGGTACACAGTCTGCGAAAAATTAGAGGAATGAGACACTGTTGGCATACGAAAAAAATGACACACATAGAAATAAATGGAAAATTTGGTATACTGGGGTGAATATCACTGCATGAAATACAATGATATACTGAGAACACAACGCTGAAAGAATACAATAAAAAAAAAATGAATCACTTCACACAGGGTGTGACTGGTACACTACACAATAATACTTACTATAGACAGGAGTAGCATAAAGAAAAACACAGCAGAATAATATAAGATAAGTGAAAACACTGAAAAATATTGTAAAAAAAATACTGAGTCAAAGAATACTGCGTTTACGCTGAAAAACACAAGGTTTAGAGTACACAAACAATTTACTATAAATGTCTCACACACGCAAATGTCTTTAAATGCAAGAAAAATTGTCTCAAGAAAATTATCACTGAAGTCGGGAGTAGGAGACGGGTGATTACTGGTGATGAGGCGAAGATATTGTCCTGTGGCAGGGTGTCTTCCTCTTCCACTCGCACTGTTGTCATGAAGAATGTGCTTTCTAGCGAACTCACATAACTGGCTTTATCTCGTTGGCACCAGCTACAATCTCTTGACCAATTATGTGAGCCAAAACAGTACTAGGACCCGGTACAAGGGTGCAAACAACCACAGGTAGATGAGTGGATGGCTGGTGGTGGTGGATGGTGGGTGTGACTCTGCTGGGGTACTGCCGCGCGCACGGGTGGTGGGATAGAGTGGTGGGGGGCGGCTGGGGGTCCGCCGCGCCCCACTCACCCACGAAGATGGCTAACCCACTCTATGCCACAGGAATGGTAAAAACCACTCTTAGCATCCAACAGGAGCACAAGCGATATAAACAATACCTCAGAGGCTTGGCTTACTTCTTACTGCGTGGCTTTACTTCTCTCTCAGCTGGGTTAGAAGCTGGGTTGGCTGGCTGGCTTACCCCACGAGGAATGGATGACTGGAAGGCGTGTAGCGATGCACAAAGCACGGAGGAGCAGTTGGATGACAGGAGACAGGCTGGATGATAGGCTGACTGGCGTTCACTTCCACAGTCTGGCTTACTGACTGGCTTAATTGCAAAATCGGGTCAACCCCTCGGAGATTGAAGCAATTAGCACACTCTAAGCCAGGAAGCTTGAAAGCGGCTGCAACAGGCTTGCAGGCAGTAGGTAGTGAGTGAGGTATAAGCTGCTGGCTGGAGGGTGTGAGGGGAGGGCATTCACCTGACCCTGCCGGCTACTCACAACAGTCTTCGCGCCTGAATTACCCTTAAAAGCGTAAATCCACGCTCCACACGCTGTACACCATTTTATCATGATGGGAGTTCGTCGTGGATTAGGGTAGCCAAATACTCCGTGGCTGTTATGTAGTAATTACTGTTATGTGGACAGAGCTCTTGCCACCCGTACCTATCTCCTTAGTTACACTCGTAAAACTGACTAAGCCGGCTGGTTGATGCCCGTGTGGGTGTTTTGAAATAGTGTCAGCTCAGCACAATATGAGGCCGTGACTCAAGGCGGTTGGTGGTGAGTCAGCGGCCGAGCTCTCAGTAGTAGTAACCCAGTTACCAGTAACCTGTCCGTTGACTCAACGACACCGTCTTGAGTCACGGTCTGTGCTGGAGCTGACACTATTTCAAAACACCCACTCGGGGTACTGGCCCAGGCGCAAGTAGTCAGTTTGTATGCAACCAAGGAGATAGCACGGCTGGCAAGAGCTCTGTCCATATAACAGTAATTATCGTATAACACGCCTACGAGTACCTAATCTACCCGTAATCCATCATGATATGTAATCTCCCTCTCTGATAATCTCTCTCTCTCTCTCTCTCTCTCTCTCTCTCTCTCTCTCTCTCTCTCTCTCACACACACACACACACACTATCTCTCTCTTTCTCTCTTTCTTTCTCTCTTTCTCTTTCTCTTTTTCTCTCTCTCTCTCTCTCTCTCTCTCTCTCTCTCTCTCTCTCTCTCTCTCTCTCTCTCTCTCTCTCTCTCTCTCTCTCTCTCTCTCTCTCTCTCTCTCTCTTTCTCTCTCTCTCTCTCTCTTTCTCTCTTTCTCTTTCTCTCTTTCTCTTTCTCTCTCTTTCTCTTTCTCTCTCTCTCTTTCTCTTTCTCTCTTTCTCTCTTTTTCTCTCTTTCTCTTTCTTTCTCTCTTTCTCTCTCTCTTTCTCTCTCTCTTTCTCTCTCTTTCTCTTTCTCTCTTTCTTTCTCTTTCTCTTTCTCTCTCTCTCTCTCTCTCTCTCTCTCTCTCTCTCTCTTTCTCTCTTTCTCTCTCTTATATATATATATATATATAGGATCAGATAACCCCATACGATTACCTCCGAATGCGACCAATTATGTAAATGTATTTATGTAAGTGCATTTGTACGTGTATGTTTGGGGGTCTGAAATGGACTAATCTACTTCACAATATTCCTTATGGGAACAAATTCAGTCAGTACTGGCACCTGAACATACTTCTGGAGTGAAAAATTATCATTAACCGGGGGTCCACTGTATATATATATATATATATATATATATATATATATATATATTTTTATATATATTTATATATATAAATTTTTTTTTTTTAAACAATTCGGCTGTCTCCCACCAAGGCAGGGTGACCCAAAAAAAAAAAAAAAGAAAATCCCTGAAAAGAAAATACTTTCATCATCATTCAACACTTTTGCCACACTCACACATTATCACTGTTTTTGCAGAGGTGCTCAGAATACAACAGTTTAGAATCATATACATATAAAGATACACAACATATCCCTCCAAACTGCCAATATCCCAAACCCCGCCTTTAAAGTGCAGGCATTGTACTTCCCATTTCCAGGACTCAAGTCCGACTAAATGAAAATAACCGGTTTCCCTGAATCCCTTCACTAAATATTACCCTGCTCACACTCTAACAGATCATCAGGTCCCAAGTACCATTCGTCTCC
>NC_091307.1:25106367-25173867 GCF_038502225.1 Cherax quadricarinatus | reverse complement strand
GTAAACAAACCAGGCGAAGGTAAGTTTTGTAAACAAAGTGTACACGTCTGGTTTGTGTACAAGTTACATTGTGTACAGGTTGTCTCTACATTGATACGGTAGAATTAATAAAGAACACTCCCATTCTCATGTAACATCATTTTGAGAAGAAATGAAGCTCTGAGTGAAGGCAATGGAAATAAGTCACACTGACTTTTTTGGGTTATCCCAGGTTCTCTACACATATGTTGTTATGTATGATAATCTGTGTAACTGTATTTGTGTATACCTGAATAAACTTACTTACATACATACGAAAGGAATAATTTTCTACAGTTACCCCCAGTAAGACATTTTCTCCTATGTTAGATTAGAGAAAATGTTATTCTTGCCATCACTTGTACAAGTTATCTGGCTCCCACATCTTATATTTATGTTTATTTATTCTATTGTGGGGTGTATTTATCATCTTTTTATGTTATGTATCGTGTTTATTATATAATTTTGAAAAAAATATCATGGATGGATTAATGAAAATGTGTATATTAACGTAATATACAACATTTAATGAGACTCGGTGAGTATTGTTATTATTATTATTATCATTTCTAATATGGCGTCACTTATGCAAGTCGTCTGTTACCACATCTCACATTTATGTTTATTTATTCTACTGTGGGGTGTATTTATCTTATTTATATGTTATGAATCGTGTTTATTATATAATTTTGAAAAAAATATCATAGATGGATTAATGAAAATGTGTATATTAACGTAATATACGACATTTAAATGACTCGATGATTATTATTATCATTACTAATATGACGTCTGGAGACATAAGACACTTACCGATTTTAATGTGTACCTGCATGCCAGCACAGTATGTAAGTTTATTTAGGTACAGGTATACATAAGTATAATTATCAGAGTATATATAAAATATGAAATAACTTATAAAAACATTTGAAATTTTGGAGTTTCCAGACAAAATGGAGAGACTTAGTGCTTACTGAGCTCACGGAGAATGTAAACAAACAGGGTGGGGCACGGTGACCGTATTAGAAAGTCAGGTGGGGGAAGCCGTATAGTGAGTTATGGTCATAATTTGAAATGACCGTATTAGCGGAATGCCGTAAAGTGAAACGCCGTAAAGCGGGGCCCTCCTGTACTAGGTGCCAGGAGTATACAACACTTTTAGTTTGCAACTCGACACAGAGAAACACTTTCTGCCTTAACCTGGCCAGTTACATGCACCTCACCACTTGCCTGCCTCTCACCACCACTGCATGCTCCAGTACAACACTCCACCACCCTCATGCTCCTCACCACCTCAGCCGTGCCTCACACAACTATCACTACTGCTTACCTCCCAAGAATATGAAGGGTATTTCATTCACTGGAAAAAAATAGTCATAAATCCACGATAGAAGCTGTGTGCACACAGTAGATCCCAGCAATTTATTATATGCTAGAAGAAACATACACTGTTACCTGAGATCTTAGAGTTCTAAAGGGCATCCCACTTATCACCTGGATAGAAGGGAAGGCACACAGGAGTATTCGAGATCAGATATATACTTAGAACACTGGCCAAACTGCAGAAGCAGCCAACAAATGCCAAATAATTATTATTATGCTCAGCACCTAACAGAACCAGCCTAATTTGACACCATTTCTAAAAGGGAGTTAGGGGATGAACACATTAACATCTTCATACTCTTGCGCACGCACACATTAATATACATTCATCACAAATTCCAAACTCATGTGGTCAGGCCATTAAACTTTATCACCTTTCTCTGCCTATCTACCATGAATCAAAAGTATGTTGAAATATCTACCCAATACCTTCTCTCCTTATCCTGGCTAGTCCTATGGTCAGCCTAAGAATGTACAGCTAGCCCTTCACTTTCGTGAGCTTCGAACATTCGTGAATGCTCAGTCGCCCAATCATATACAATATTTTACGATGTTTTCATGTGTTTTATGGTTGTTCATGGTTCAGTATTCATGGTTGTTCATGGTTCAAGATTCACAAGGTTCTTGATCCCCTATTTTTTTTTTTTTTATTATCACACTGGCCGATTCCCACCAAGGCAGGGTGGCCCGAAAAAGAAAAACTTTCACCATCATTCACTCCATCACTGTCTTGCCAGAAGGGTGCTTTACACTACAGTTTTTAAACTGCAACATTAACACCCCTCCTTCAGAGTGCAGGCACTGTACTTCCCATCTCCAGGACTCAAGTCCGGCCTGCCGGTTTCCCTGAACCCCTTCATAAATGTTACTTTGCTCACACTCCAACAGCACGTCAAGTATTAAAAACCATTTGTCTCCATTCACTCCTATCAAACACGCTCACGCATGCCTGCTGGAAGTCCAAGCCCCTCGCACACAAAACCTCCTTTACCCCCTCTCTCCAACCTTTCCTAGGCCGACCCCTACCCCGCCTTCCTTCCACTACAGACTGATACACTCTTGAAGTCATTCTGTTTCGCTCCATTCTCTCTACATGTCCGAACCACCTCAACAACCCTTCCTCAGCCCTCTGGACAACATTTTTGGTAATCCCGCACCTCCTCCTAACTTCCGAACTACGAATTCTCTGCATTATATTCACACCACACATTGCCCTCAGACATGACATCTCCACTGTCTCCAGCCTTCTCCTCGCTGCAACTTTCATCACCCATGCTTCACACCCATATAAGAGCATTGGTAAAACTATACTCTCATACATTCCCCTCTTTGCCTCCAAGGACAAAGTTCTTTGTCTCCACAGACTCCTAAGTGCACCACTCACTCTTTTCCCCTGATCAATTCTATGATTCACCTCATCTTTCATAGACCCATCCGCTGACACGTCCACTCCCAAATATCTGAATACATTCACCTCCTCCATACTCTCTCCCTCCAATCTGATATTCAATCTTTCATCACCTAATCTTTTTGTTATCCTCATAACCTTACTCTTTCCTGTATTCACCTTTATTTTTCTTCTTTTGCATACCCTACCAAATTCATCCACCAATCTCTGCAACTTCTCTTCAGAATCTCCCAAGAGCACAGTGTCATCAGCAAAGAGCAGTTGTGATAACTCCCACTTTATGTGTAATTCTTTATCTTTTAACTCCACGCCTCTTGCCAAGACCCTCGCATTTACTTCTCTTACAACCCCATCTATAAATATATTAAACAACCACGGTTACATCACACATCCTTGTCTAAGGCCTACTTTTACTGGGAAATAATTTCCCTCTTTCCTACATACTCTAACTTGAGCCTCACTATCCTCGTAAAAACTCTTCACTGCTTTCAGTAATCTACCTCCTACACCATACACCTGCAACATCTGCCACATTGCCCCCCTATCCACCCTGTCATACACCTTTTCCAAATCCATAAATGCCACAAAGACTTCTAACCCTCACAAATGTGGAGGGCCTCCTGTAACAAAAACGTGAGTGAATACTTGGAAATTATTCTTTCTCGAGTGAACCATGGACATAACAGAAAATTTTTATTCAATGTTTGAATGCTGCAGCAAGGAGGAGGTTGGAGGCAGTGGAGATATCTTGTCTAAAGGCAGTGTGCGGTGTAAATATTGTGCAGAGAATTCATAGTGTGAAAATTAGGAGGTGTGGAGTTACAAATAGTATTATTCAGAGAGCTGAAGAGGGGATATTGAGATGGTTTGGTCATTTAGAGAGGATGGAGCAAAATATAATAACTTGGGGGGGATATATAAATCTGTAGTGGATGGGAGGAAGAGTAGGGGTCGTCCTAGGAAAGGATGGAGGAGGGGGGTGAAAGAAGTTTTGTGTGCAAGGGGCCTGGACATGCAGCAGGCATGTGTGAGTGTGTTAGATAGGAGTGAATGGAGATGAATGGCTTTTGGGACCTGACGAGCTGTTTGATTGTGAGCAGGGTAATATTTTGTGAAGGGATTCAGGGAAACCAGTTAGTCAGACTCAAGTCCTGGAGGTGGGAAGTACAGTGCCTGCACTTTAGTAGAGGGGTTTGGGATATTGGCTGTTTGGAAAGACCTCTAAACTGTCATATCTGGGTACCTCTGGAAAGACCGTGATTATGTGTGAATGATGGTGAAAGTGTTGAATGATAGTGAGTGTTTTTCTTTTTTGGGGCACCCTGCCTCGGTGGGAGACGGCCAGTGTGTTAAAAAAAAAATGTTTGGTAAAGTAATGTGTAACAAACTGAACAGTGTCACAGTAGAAGCAGACTTCATACAGAGGTTTTAAAATTGTTATGACAGCTATTTCATGTTAGTCAAAAGAGGCAGGATTAAGAGCTAGAACTCACTTCCTGCAACTTCATGTAGATAATTACATACACACAGATTATGTACATAGAGATTGGATTGTAACTAAAGATGTTTTGTTGTATCTTCAGATTAAACAAAATAGAAATACAAAAGAATGTGAAAATGAAGAGATGTGTGATGAAGATGGATCAGAAGAGCTAATTGAGGTGAGTACTTTTTGCTAAGACAGAATATCATTACATACTAATTATAAATGTGGCTTGTATTAATATATTAACAGATCTATGCCAGTTTTGATAATCAGGCATCTTTCTTTCCACAGAGGTATAAGAAAGATTATCATCAGCCTTGTATTAGGTCTCCTGTCATAACCCATTCTCAGGAAATAATGAACATACCAGCCATTATGACCTCACAATATGCACATGTTCTGCTTTGTATTTCATGCCTATTATCAGTCAACAATTCCCAGAAATATTGCATGATAATTGTGCTGCTTTACGCATGGGAGTTGACTGTCCTTTCATTCAGACTAACTAGTTATGATACAGTTCTTTCACTTACATCTAAAATATAAATTTTAGATCATATCTATTGTGCTGTCAGTATGCAGCAACAGATGCACTGTAAATAATCTTTATTTTTTATTCCATTTAAAAATATAGCTACAAGCCAAAGTGCATCATATTTAACAATTTGAACGCTTTATGCTGTGTATTAAGAAAATACTTTGAGCATATTTTGAGTGGTCATCCTCAGCCTTAATGGTGGTTTACTAAGTGAGCTCTTGTATGCTATGATTATATATCTAGTTTAAAGCATTAAGTAGCTTTTCAGGCACTTTTGTCAGACTCTTGTACTCTTTTCTAATAAATATATATAAAGAAGAGGAAATATAACTTGATTAGATAAATATATTTAATAAATAACTGCATTGAGAGGTATAGATACTAATAATAATGGAGGCTCTGAATCGAGCTGTTTTGGAAGCAGTTCTGGTTAGCAGGCACAATTATGGCTCAATAGTTAGCTGCTGCTTGTGTTAAGTGTGTCAGTGCTTGAGTGAAAGTTCCATTCAAGAAAGCATTATGGACCTTGTACACTATGGAGGATGACAGTGTTACCTCGTGTGCATTTTTGTGCTTTTTGTGACTAAAAAATTTGTAAAGGTTTATCATTTTTTCAGAACTTTTATTGCATTTAGGATGGTTTTTTGAGATCACTTATTAGTAGGACTGGATATAATTTGTCATGCCAGTAAAATGCTGTGCAAGTACTGTAAACATCAACCTTAATTCTTTTCAAATAATTTACTTATTAACAAGACCTTTCTGCTGTAGAAATACATGTTCTTGATATTACATTTTTGCAGGGGAGTATGTATTATAGTTTTACAGTAAAAGTGTTATCATTTGACATTTTGTATATATTTTTGCTTTCATTTAGCTCTCAGAAGATGATGATGATGTAAGTATGGTAACGAATTGTATATTGTCACTGTAGCTTTCAAATTACTGGTGGTTCTCTTGCATCAGTGTCTTTCCTCCTTGTTTATGTGCACCAGTTTGAACATCTGCACCATGGTAACTTGTGAAATTGTAGTGAAATTGTGCATTGATTTGATTGTTGCATGTATAAGTGGAAGATGGGGTCACTCTCTGAGAGGTAAAACATTTTTTTTTAATTTTAAGAAGTACAGTATAAATAAAAATATTTTGGGTTTATTCAATAAACAGATCACAACAAAGGCATCTTCCAAAGATTAAAAAAAATTGAAAAAAGTAGCATTAAACCTAGTGTGTGTGTGTGTGTGTGTGTGTGTGTGTGTGTGTGTGTGTATATATATATATATATATATATATATATATATATATATTTATTTTATTATCACACCGGCCGATTCCCACCAAGGCAGGGTGGCCCGAAAAAGAAAAACTTTCACCATCATTCACTCCATCACTGTCTTGCCAGAAGGGTGCTTTACACTACAGTTTTTAAACTGCAACATTAACACCCCTCCTTCAGAGTGCAGGCACTGTACTTCCCATCTCCAGGACTCAAGTCCGGCCTGCCGGTTTCCCTGAATCCCTTCATAAATGTTACTTTGCTCACACTCCAACAGCACGTCAAGTATTAAAAACCATTTGTCTCCATTCACTCCTATCAAACACGCTCAAGCATGCCTGCTGGAAGTCCAAGCCCCTCGCACACAAAACCTCCTTTACCCCCTCCCTCCAACCCTTCCTAGGCCGACCCCTACCCCGCCTTCCTTCCACTACAGACTGATACACTCTTGAAGTCATTCTGTTTCGCTCCATTCTCTCTACATGTCCGAACCACCTCAACAACCCTTCCTCAGCCCTCTGGACAACAGTTTTGGTAATCCCGCACCTCCTCCTAACTTCCAAACTACGAATTCTCTGCATTATATTCACACCACACATTGCCCTCAGACATGACATCTCCACTGCCTCCAGCCTTCTCCTCGCTGCAACATTCATCACCCACGCTTCACACCCATATAAGAGCGTTGGTAAAACTATACTCTCATACATTCCCCTCTTTGCCTCCAAGGACAAAGTTCTTTGTCTCCACAGACTCCTAAGTGCACCACTCACTCTTTTTCCCTCATCAATTCTATGATTCACCTCATCTTTCATAGACCCATCCGCCGACACGTCCACTCCCAAATATCTGAATACGTTCACCTCCTCCATACTCTCTCCCTCCAATCTGATATTCAATCTTTCATCACCTAATCTTTTTGTTATCCTCATAACCTTACTCTTTCCTGTATTCACCTTTAATTTTCTTCTTTTGCACACCCTACCAAATTCATCCACCAATCTCTGCAACTTCTCTTCAGAATCTCCCAAGAGCACAGTGTCATCAGCAAAGAGCAGCTGTGACAACTCCCACTTTGTGTGTGATTCTTTATCTTTTAACTCCACGCCTCTTGCCAAGACCCTCGCATTTACTTCTCTTACAACCCCATCTATAAATATATATGTATATATATATTTATATATGTAATATATATATATATATATATATATATATATATATATATATATATATATATATATATGTATATATATATATAATATATATATATATATATATATATATATATATATATATATTTATAGATGGGGTTGTAAGAGAAGTAAATGCGAGGGTCTTGGCAAGAGGCGTGGAGTTAAAAGATAAAGAATCACACACAAAGTGGGAGTTGTCTCATAAACACGCTAAGATAACAGGGATATCTTGCTACTCCTACTTACACTTTGGTCACACTTCACAGACACGCACATGCATATATATATATACATACATCTAGGTTTTTCTCCTTTTTCTAAATAGCTCTTGTTCTTTTTTATTTCTTCTATTGTCCATGGGGAAGTGGAAAAGAATCTTTCCTCCGTAAGCCATGCGTGTCGTATGAGGCGACTAAAATGCCGGGAGCAATGGGCTAGTAACCCCTTCTCCTGTATACAATTACTAAAAAAGAGAAGAAGAAAAACTTTATAAAACTGGGTTGCTTAAATGTGCGTGGATGTAGTGCGGATGACAAGAAACAGATGATTGCTGATGTTATGAATGAAAAGAAGTTGGATGTCCTGGCCCTAAGCGAAACAAAGCTGAAGGGGGTAGGAGAGTTTCAGTGGGGGGAAATAAATGGGATTAAATCTGGAGTATCTGAGAGAGTTAGAGCAAAGGAAGGGGTAGCAGTAATGTTAAATGATCAGTTATGGAAGGAGAAAAGAGAATATGAATGTGTAAATTCAAGAATTATGTGGATTAAAGTCAAGGTTGGATGCGAGAAGTGGGTCATAATAAGCGTGTATGCACCTGGAGAAGAGAGGAATGCAGAGGAGAGAGAGAGATTTTGGGAGATGTTAAGTGAATGTATAGGAGCCTTTGAACCAAGTGAGAGAGTAATTGTGGTAGGGGACTTGAATGCTAAAGTAGGAGAAACTTTTAGAGAGGGTGTGGTAGGTAAGTTTGGGGTGCCAGGTGTAAATGATAATGGGAGCCCTTTGATTGAACTTTGTATAGAAAGGGGTTTAGTTATAGGTAATACATATTTTAAGAAAAAGAGGATAAATAAGTATACACGATATGATGTAGGGCGAAATGACAGTAGTTTGTTGGATTATGTATTGGTAGATAAAAGACTGTTGAGTAGACTTCAGGATGTACATGTTTATAGAGGGGCCACAGATATATCAGATCACTTTCTAGTTGTAGCTACACTGAGAGTAAAAGGTAGATGGGATACAAGGAGAATAGAAGCATCAGGGAAGAGAGAGGTGAAGGTTTATAAACTAAAAGAGGAGGCAGTTAGGGTAAGATATAAACAGCTATTGGAGGATAGATGGGCTAATGAGAGCATAGGCAATGGGGTCGAAGAGGTATGGGGTAGGTTTAAAAATGTAGTGTTAGAGTGTTCAGCAGAAGTTTGTGGTTACAGGAAAGTGGGTGCAGGAGGGAAGAGGAGCGATTGGTGGAATGATGATGTAAAGAGAGTAGTAAGGGAGAAAAAGTTAGCATATGAGAAGTTTTTACAAAGTAGAAGTGATGCAAGGAGGGAAGAGTATATGGAGAAAAAGAGAGAAGTTAAGAGAGTGGTGAAGCAATGTAAAAAGAGAGCAAATGAGAGAGTGGGTGAGATGTTATCAACAAATTTTGTTGAAAATAAGAAAAAGTTTTGGAGTGAGATTAACAAGTTAAGAAAGCCTAGAGAACAAATGGATTTGTCAGTTAAAAATAGGAGAGGAGAGTTATTAAATGGAGAGTTAGAGGTATTGGGAAGATGGAAGGAATATTTTGAGGAATTGTTAAATGTTGATGAAGATAGGGAAGCTGTGATTTCGTGTATAGGGCAAGGAGGAATAACATCTTGTAGGAGTGAGGAAGAGCCAGTTGTGAGTGTGGGGGAAGTTCGTGAGGCAGTAGGCAAAATGAAAGGGGGTAAGGCAGCCGGGATTGATGGGATAAAGATAGAAATGTTAAAAGCAGGTGGGGATATAGTTTTGGAGTGGTTGGTGCAATTATTTAATAAATGTATGGAAGAGGGTAAGGTACCTAGGGATTGGCAGAGAGCATGCATAGTTCCTTTGTATAAAGGCAAAGGGGATAAAAGAGAGTGCAAAAATTATAGGGGGATAAGTCTGTTGAGTGTACCTGGTAAAGTGTATGGTAGAGTTATAATTGAAAGAATTAAGAGTAAGACGGAGAATAGGATAGCAGATGAACAAGGAGGCTTTAGGAAAGGTAGGGGGTGTGTGGACCAGGTGTTTACAGTGAAACATATAAGTGAACAGTATTTAGATAAGGCTAAAGAGGTCTTTGTGGCATTTATGGATTTGGAAAAGGCATATGACAGGGTGGATAGGGGGGCAATGTGGCAGATGTTGCAAGTGTATGGTGTAGGAGGTAGGTTACTGAAAGCAGTGAAGAGTTTTTACGAGGATAGTGAGGCTCAAGTTAGAGTATGTAGGAAAGAAGGAAATTTTTTCCCAGTAAAGGTAGGCCTTAGACAAGGATGTGTGATGTCACCGTGGTTGTTTAATATATTTATAGATGGGGTTGTAAGAGAAGTAAATGCGAGGGTCTTGGCAAGAGGCGTGGAGTTAAAAGACAAAGAATCACACACAAAGTGGGAGTTGTCACAGCTGCTCTTTGCTGATGACACTGTGCTCTTGGGAGATTCTGAAGAGAAGTTGCAGAGATTGGTGGATGAATTTGGTAGGGTGTGCAAAAGAAGAAAATTAAAGGTGAATACAGGAAAGAGTAAGGTTATGAGGATAACAAAAAGATTAGGTGATGAAAGATTGAATATCAGATTGGAGGGAGAGAGTATGGAGGAGGTGAATGTATTCAGATATTTGGGAGTGGACGTGTCAGCGGATGGGTCTATGAAAGATGAGGTGAATCATAGAATTGATGAGGGAAAAAGAGTGAGTGGTGCACTTAGGAGTCTGTGGAGACAAAGAACTTTGTCCTTGGAGGCAAAGAGGGGAATGTATGAGAGTATAGTTTTACCAACGCTCTTATATGGGTGTGAAGCGTGGGTGATGAATGTTGCAGCGAGGAGAAGGCTGGAGGCAGTGGAGATGTCATGTCTGAGGGCAATGTGTGGTGTGAATATAATGCAGAGAATTCGTAGTTTGGAAGTTAGGAGGAGGTGCGGGATTACCAAAACTGTTGTCCAGAGGGCTGAGGAAGGGTTGTTGAGGTGGTTCGGACATGTAGAGAGAATGGAGCGAAACAGAATGACTTCAAGAGTGTATCAGTCTGTAGTGGAAGGAAGGCGGGGTAGGGGTCGGCCTAGGAAGGGTTGGAGGGAGGGGGTAAAGGAGGTTTTGTGTGCGAGGGGCTTGGACTTCCAGCAGGCATGCGTGAGCGTGTTTGATAGGAGTGAATGGAGACAAATGGTTTTTAATACTTGACGTGCTGTTGGAGTGTGAGCAAAGTAACATTTATGAAGGGATTCAGGGAAACCGGCAGGCCGGACTTGAGTCCTGGAGATGGGAAGTACAGTGCCTGCACTCTGAAGGAGGGGTGTTAATGTTGCAGTTTAAAAACTGTAGTGTAAAGCACCCTTCTGGCAAGACAGTGATGGAGTGAATGATGGTGAAAGTTTTTCTTTTTCGGGCCACCCTGCCTTGGTGGGAATCGGCCGGTGTGATAATAAAAAAAAAAAATATATATATATATATTATATATATATATAATGTATATATATATATATATATATATATATATATATATATATATATATTTATATATATATATATATATATATAATTTTTTTTTTTTTTTCTCTCTCTCAACAAGTCGGCCGTCTCCCACCGAAGCAGGGTGACCCAAAAAAAAAAGAAAGAAAATCCCCAAAAAGAAAATACTTTCATCATCATTCAACACTTTCACCACACTCACACATTATCACTGCTTTTGCAGAGGTGCTCAGAATATAACAGCTTAGAAGCATATACGTATAGAGATAGACAACATATCCCTCCATATATATATATATATTTTTTTTTTTTTTTTTTTTTTTTTCAACAAGTCGGCCGTCTCCCACCGAGGCAGGGTGACCCAAAAAAGAAAGAAAATCCCCAAAAAGAAAATACTTTCATCATCATTCAACACTTTCACCACACTCGCACATTATCACTGTTTTTGCAGAGGTGCTCAGAATACAACAGTCTAGAAGCATACACATATAAAGATACACAACATATCCCTCCAAACTGCCAATATCCCAAACCCCTCCTTTAAAGTGCAGGCATTGTACTTCCCATTTCCAGGACTCAAGTCCGACTATATGAAAATAACCGGTTTCCCTGAATCCCTTCACTAAATATTACCCTGCTCACACTCCAACAGATCGTCAGGTCCCAAGTACCATTCGTCTCCATTCACTCCTATCTAACACGCTCACGCACGCTTGCTGGAAGTCCAAGCCCCTTACCCACAAAACCTCCTTTACCCCCTCTCTCCAACCCTTTTTTTTTTTTTTTTTTTTTTTTCAACAAGTTGGTCGTCTCCCACCGAGGCAGGGTGACCCAAAAAAGAAAGAAAATCCCCAAAAAGAAAATACTTTCATCATCATTCAACACTTTCACCACACTCACACATTATCACTGCTTTTGCAGAGGTGTTCAGAATACAACAGTTTAGAAGCATATACGTATAAAGATACACAACATATCCCTCCAAACTGACAATATCCCAAACCCCTCCTTTAAAGTGCAGGCATTGTACTTTCCATTTCCAGGACTCAAGTCCGACTATAAGAAAATAACCGGTTTCCCTGAATCCCTTCACTAAATATTACCCTGCTCACACTCCAACAGATCGTCAGGTCCCAAGTATCATTCGTCTCCATTCACTCCTATCTAACACGCTCATGCACGCTTGCTGGAAGTCCAAGCCCCTCGCCCACAAAACCTTCTTTACCCCCTCTTTCCAACCCTTTCGAGGACGACCCCTACCCCTCTTTCCTTCCCCTATAGATTTATATGCTTTCCATGTCATTCTACTTTGATCCATTCTCTCTAAATGACCAAACCACCTCAACAACCCCTCTTCTGCCCTCTGACTAATGCTTTTATTAACTCCACACCTTCTCCTAATTTCCACACTCCGAATTTTCTGCATAATATTTACACCACACATTGCCCTTAGACTGGACATCTCCACTGCCTCGAACCGTCTCCTCGCTGCTGCATTTACCATCCAAGCTTCACATCCATATAAGAGTGTTGGTACTACTATACTTTCATACATTCCCTTCTTTGCCTCCATAGATAACGTTTTTTGACTCCACATATACCTCAACGCACCACTCACCTTTTTTCCCTCATCAATTCTATGATTAACCTCATCCTTCATAAATCCATCCGCCGACACGTCAACTCCCAAGTATCTGAAAACATTCACTTCTTCAATACTCCTCCTCCCCAATTTGATATCCAATTTTTCTTTATCTAAATCATTTGATACCCTCATCACCTTACTCTTTTCTATGTTCACTTTCAACTTTCTACCTTTACACACATTCTCAAACTCATCCACTAACCTTTGCAATTTTTCTTTAGAATCTCCCATAAGCACAGTATCATCAGCAAAAAGTAACTGTGTCAAATCCCATTTTGAATTTGATTCCCCATATATGTGTATGTATATATATATATATATATATATATATATATATATATATATATATATATATATATATATATATATATATTTTTTATTTATTTATTTATTCTTCTTTTCTTTCAACAAACCAGCCGTATCCCACCGAGGCAGGGTGGCCCAAAAAGAAAAACAAAAGTTTCTCTTTTCAAATTTAGTAATTTATACAGGAGAAGGGGTTACTAGCCCCTTGCTCCTGGCATTTTAGTCGCTTCTTACAACACGCATGGCTTACGGAGAAAGAATTCTGTTCCACTTCCCCATGGAGATAAGAGGAAATAAACAAGAACAAGAACTAGAAAGAAAATAGCAGAAAACCCAGAGGGGTGTGAATATATATGCTTGTACATGTATGTGTAGTGTGACCTAAGTGTAAGTAGAAGTAGCAAGACGTACCTGAAATCTTTCATGTTTATGAGACAGAAAAAAGACACCAGCAATCCTACCATCATGTAAAACAATTACAGGCTTTCGTTTTGCAATCACTTGGCAGGACGGTAGTACCTCCCTGGGCGGTTGCTGTCTACCAACCTACTACCTAGGATATATATATATATATACAGTGGACCCCCGGTTAACGATATTTTTTCACTCCAGAAGTATGTTCAGGTGCCAGTACTGGCCGAATTTGTTCCCATAAGGAATATTGTGAAGTAGATTAGTCGATTTCAGACCCCCAAACATACACGTACAAACGCACTTACATAAATACACTTACATAATTGGTCGCATTCGGAGGTAATCGTTATGCGGGGGTCCACTGTATATATATATATATATATGATTTTTTTTTTTTTTTTTCAACAAGTCCGCCGTCTCCCACCGGGGCAGGGTGACCCAAAAAAAGAAAGAAAATCCCCAAAAAGAAAATACTTTCATCATCATTCAGCACTTTCACCACACTCGCACATTATCACTGTTTTTGCAGAGGTGCTCAGAATACAACAGTCTAGAAGCATACACATATAAAGATACACAACATATCCCTCCAAACTGCCAATATCCCAAACCCCTCCTTTAAAGTGCAGGCATTGTACTTCCCATTTCCAGGACTCAAGTCCGACTATATGAAAATTACCGGTTTCCCTGAATCCCTTCACTAAATATTACCCTGCTCACACTCCAACAGATCGTCAGGTCCCAAGTACCATTCGTCTCCATTTACTCCTATCTAACACGCTCACACACGCTTGCTGGAAGTCCAAGCCCCTTGCCCACAAAACCTCCTTTACCCCCTATATATAAATTTTTTTTTTTTTTTTTTTTTAAACAAGTCGGCCGTCTCCCACCGAGGCAGGGTGACCCAAAAAAGAAATAAAATCCCCAAAAAGAAAATGCTTTCATCATCATTCAACACTTTCACCACACTCACACATTACCACTGTTTTTGCAGAGGTGCTCAGAATACAACAGTTTAGAAGTTTTTTTTTTTTTTTTTTTTTTTTTTTTTCAACAAGTCGGCCGTCTCCCACCGAGGCAGGGCGACCCAAAAAAGAAATAAAATCCCCAAAAAGAAAATGCTTTCATCATCATTCAACACTTTCACCACACTCACACATTACCACTGTTTTTGCAGAGGTGCTCAGAATACAACAGTTTAGAAGTTTTTTTTTTTTTTTTTTTTTTTTTTTTTTTTTTTTTTTTTTTTTTTTTAACACGCTCACGCACGCTTGCTGGAAGTCCAAGCCCCTTGCCCACAAAACCTCCTTTACCCCCCTATATATAATTTTTTTTTTTTTTTTTTTTTTTCAACAAGAACAAGTTGGTCGTCTCCCACCGAGGCAGGGTGACCCAAAAAAAGAAAGAAAATCCCCAAAAAGAAAATACTTTCATCATCATTCAACACTTTCACCACACTCACACATTATCACTGCTTTTGCAGAGGTGCTCAGAATACAACAGTTTAGAAGCATATACGTATAAAGATACACAACATATCCCTCCAAACTGCCAATATCCCAAACCCCTCCTTTAAAGTGCAGGCATTGTACTTCCCATTTCCAGGACTCAAGTCCGACTGTAAGAAAACAATAAGAAAATATATATATATAGATATATACGTATATATATATGGGAATGCAATGGGAAGTACAATGCCTGCACTTTAAAGGAGGGATTTGGGATATTGGCAGTTTGGAGGGATATGCTGTGTATCTTTATATGTGTATGCTTCTAGACTGTTGTATTCTGAGCACCTCTGCAAAAACAGCGATAATGTGCGAGTGTGGTGAAAGTGCTGAATGATGATGAAAGTATTTTCTTTTTGGGGATTTTCTTTCTTTTTTGGGTCACCCTGCCTCGGTGGGAGACGGCCGACTTGTTGAAAAAAAAAAAAATATATATATATATATATATATACACACACACACATACACACACACATACGCAAAACAACCACTCTGAAAGAATAGAGAAATTCCAAGCGCTTTCTTACATTATCAAGTCACGAAAGTGCTTGGAATTTCTCCATTCTTTCAGAGTGGTTGTTTTGCATATTCTGAAATCACCTGTTTACTGTGATCTTATTGCATGTGTGTGTGTATATATTTTATTATTATCACACTGGCCGATTCCCACCAAGGCAGGGTGGCCCGAAAAAGAAAAACTTTCACCATCATTCACTCCATCACTGTCTTGCCAGAAGGGTGCTTTACACTACAGTTTTTAAACTGCAACATTAACACCCTTCCTTCAGAGTGTAGGCACTGCACTTCCCATCTCCAGGACTCAAGTCCGGCCTGCCGGTTTCCCTGAACCCCTTCATAAATGTTACTTTGCTCACACTCCAACAGCACGTCAAGTATTAAAAACCATTCGTCTCCATTCACTCCTATCAAACATGCTCACGCATGCCTGCTGGAAGTCCAAGCCCCTCGCCCACAAAACCTCCCTTACCCCTTCCTTTCAACCTTTTCGAGGACGACCCCTACCCCACCTTCTTTCCCCTACAGATTTAAATGCTTTCCATGTTATTTTACTTTGATCCATTCTCTCTAAATGACCAAACTACCTCAACAACCCCTCTTCAGCCCTCTTACTAATACTTTTATTAACTCCACACCTTCTCCTAATTTCCACACTCCAAATTTTCTGCATAATATTTACACCACACATTGCCCTTAGACAGGACATCTCCACTGCCTCCAACCGCCTCCTCGCTGCTGCATTCACAACCCAAGCTTCACACCCATATAAGAGTGTTGGTACTACTATACTTTCATACATTCCCTTCTTTGCGTCCATAGATAACATTTTTTGTCTCCACATATACCTCAACGCACCACTCACCTTTTTTCCCTCATCAATTCTATGATTAACCTCATCCTTCATAAATCCATCCGCCGACACGTCAACTCCCAAGTACACTGGAACCTCTACTTGCGAGTGTGTCCACGTGCGAGTTTTTCCAAATACAAGCAGTCGATGGGTCGATTTTTTGCTTCATACGTGAGCAAAATTTCCACAAGCGAGCAGACCTCAAGGCAGGTTCCTTGACACTGGTGAGGGGCTCTTGCTCTTGATCTCTGGAATTGTATCTCATTTGTTTGTTTGACTATCTTATTAAAACTTGGGCAATGTATGATGGAAAGGAGCTTCTTAACGTACACCAAAAATGAAAGAAATCTAAGCATAAATAATGGAGTTCACTTCTCAGCAATTAGCTACCCCTTAGTGGTAATTTTGAATGGTTTTGACGGTTGTATTCTCGTTTTTTTGGTCTCATTTGATAGAATGGAAGATAAATTACAGAAATAGATATGATTTTGATTGCTTTCACGACAAAAAGTACCTTGAAATAGAGCTCAACCTAGGAGAAATGGTCCATTGCTTGGCTGTTTGTGTAAACAAATGACGTCACAGTAAATCTTATATTTTTTTGTGTGAATAAAAATTACAAATTATTTATATAATAATGATGATGATAATAATAATAATAATGAAAGAAATCTAAGCATAAATAATTGAGCTCACTTCTCAGCAACTAGCCACCCCTTAGTGGTATTTTCGTATGGTTTTTATGGTTGTATTCTCATTTTTTTGGTCTCGTTTGATAGAGTGGAAGATATATTACAGAAATAGATATGATTTTGATTGGTTTCATGAAAAAAGTGCCTTGAAATAGAGCTCAACCTAGGAGAAATGGTCCATTGCTTGGCTGTTTCAGTGTATACTGTCCATTCCAATATGCAGTCATGAATGGGTTGACATATTTATACAATTATTGCAATAAGGAATAACAGCAAATCTTATATTTTTTGTTTGAATAAAAATTACAAATAATTTATATAATAATAATAATAATAACGATAATAATAATAATATGTATAATAATAATATGAATAATAACAATACATATAATAATAATAATAGTATAATACAATAATAATAATAATAATTATAATAATATAATATGTATAATAATAATACATATATAATAATAATGTACTGCATATATACTACATATAAATGACCCCAATGGAAATAAGTCACTCACTGACTTTTTTGGGTTATCCTAGGTTCTCTACACATATGCTGCTATATATGATAATTCTATGTAACTGTATTTGTGTATACCTGAATAAACTTACTAATTATAATCATAGACGGCTTCAAAAGGCCGTCATTAGATGGCAGTGTTTACCACAACAAAGAGGGAGCGGTTGTGGCCGCCTCCACCTGTTACGTAATGACATATTTTATTCTTTCTAGAGTATATATCGTGTTTCTATGTTATTTATATTGTCTGTTATGTCATATTAGATGAACTGTGATATATAAATAAGCCGTATAGATGATATTAGCGAAATTATTCATGAAGAATTTTGCCCGGTGTCCAAACAAACTCCTCCACCGCCGACACCGCCCATACCACTACATGAATGACGTATTTTATTCATTCTAGAGTATATATCATGTTTCTATGTTATTCATATTGTTTGTTATGTCATACTAGATGAACTGTGATATATAAATAAGCAGTATAGATGATGATAGCGAAATTATTCGTGAAGAATTTTGCCCGGTCTCCAGACAAGTTCTCATCCACCGCCGACACCGCCCATACCACTACATAAATGACATATTTTATTCATTCTAGAGTATATATCATGTATTACAAAAACACTAATTGGGACTCCATTAGTGTTAGTAATATAAAAGTTCGGGATACATATATACACATTAAAATAAATTAATCTTTAATATTATTTATTTTTTTTTATTATCACACTGGCCGATTCCCACCAAGGCAGGGTGGCCCGAAAAAGAAAAACTTTCACCATCAATCACTCCATCACTGTCTTGCCAGAAGGGTGCTTTACACTACAGTTTTTAAACTGCAACTTTAACACCCCTCCTTCAGAGTGCAGGCACTGTACTTCCCATCTCCAGGACTCAAGTCCGGCCTGCCGGTTTCCCTGAATCCCTTCATAAATGTTACTTTGCTCACACTCCAACAGCACGTCAAGTATTAAAAACCATTTGTCTCCATTCACTCCTATCAAACACGCTCACGCATGCCTGCTGGAAGTCCAAGCCCCTCGCACACAAAACCTCCTTTACCCCCTCCCTCCAACCCTTCCTAGGCCGACCCCTACCCCGCCTTCCTTCCACTACAGACTGATACACTCTTGAAGTCATTCTGTTTCGCTCCATTCTCTCTACATGTCCGAACCACCTCAACAACCCTTCCTCAGCCCTCTGGACAACAGTTTTGGTAATCCCGCACCTCCTCCTAACTTCCAAACTACGAATTCTCTGCATTATATTCACACCACACATTGCCCTCAGACATGACATCTCCACTGCCTCCAGCCTTCTCCTCGCTGCAACATTCATCACCCACGCTTCACACCCATATAAGAGCGTTGGTAAAACTATACTCTCATACATTCCCCTCTTTGCCTCCAAGGACAAAGTTCTTTGTCTCCACAGACTCCCAAGTGCACCACTCACTCTTTTTCCCTCATCAATTCTGTGATTCACCTCATCTTTCATAGACCCATCTGCTGACACGTCCACTCCCAAATATCTGAATACGTTCACCTCCTCCATACTCTCTCCCTCCAATCTGATATTCAATCTTTCATATTCAATCTTTAATATTATATAAAAAACGACTATCTTTGGTCAAGAGGTATTTTCTAAATGAACATCTGATGATTTATACATGTTACAATAATAAATTATAATTAACATCTTTGTAAAATAATAAATAATTCCTGACCCTACATAGGGTACAACTTCTTAGACACTACTGTGTCACTGTATATATCTTTTTTTTTTTTTTTTTTTTTTTTTTTAAAAAAGTCGGTCGTCTTCCACCGAGGCAGGGTGACCCAAAAAAAGAAAGAAAATCCCCAAAAAGAAAATGCTTTCATCATCATTCAACACTTTCACCACACGCACACATTATCACTGCTTTTGCAGAGGTGCTCAGAATACAACAGTTTAGAAGCATATACATATAAAGATACACAACATATCCCTCCAAACTGCCAATATCCCAAACCCCTCCTCTAAAGTGCAGGCATTGTACTTCCCATTTCCAGGACTCAAGTCCGACTATATGAAAATAACCGGTTTCCCTGAATCCCTTCACTAAATATTACCCTGCTCACACTCCAACAGATCGTCAGGTCCCAAGTATCATTCGTCTCCATTCACTCCTATCTAACACGCTCATGCACGCTTGCTGGAAGTCCAAGCCCCTCGCCCACAAAACCTCCTTTACCCCCTCTTTCCAACCCTTTCGAGGATGACCCCTACCCCTCTTTCCTTCCCCTATAGATTTATATGCTTTCCATGTCATTCTACTTTGATCCATTCTCTCTAAATGACCAAACCACCTCAACAACCCCTCTTCTGCCCTCTGACTAATGCTTTTATTAACTCCACACCTTCTCCTAATTTCCACACTCCGAATTTTCTGCATAATATTTACACCACACATTGCCCTTAGACAGGACATCTCCACTGCCTCCAACCGTCTCCTCGCTGCTGCATTTACCACCCAAGCTTCACATCCATATAAGAGTGTTGGTACTACTATACTTTCATACATTCCCTTCTTTGCCTCCATAGATAACGTTTTTTGACTCCACATATACCTCAACGCACCACTCACCTTTTTTCCCTCATCAATTCTATGATTAACCTCATCCTTCATAAATCCATCCGCCGACACGTCAACTCCCAAGTATCTGAAAACATTCACTTCCATACTCCTCCTCCCCAATTTGATATCCAATTTTTCTTTATCTAAATCATTTGATACCCTCATCACCTTACTCTTTTCTATGTTCACTTTCAACTTTCTACCTTTACACACATTCTCAAACTCATCCACTAACCTTTGCAATTTTTCTTTAGAATCTCCCATAAGCACAGTATCATATGCAAAAAGTAACTGTGTCAATTCCCATTTTGAATTTGATTCCCCATAATTTAATCCCACCCCTCTCCCGAACACCCTAGCATTTACTTCTTTTACAACCCCATCTATAAATAGTATGTTAAACAACCATGGTGACATTACACATCCCTGTCTAAGACCTACTTTTACCGGGAAGTATTCTCCCTCTCTTCTACACACCCTAACCTGAGCCTCACTATCCTCATAAAAGCTCTTTACAGCATTTAGTAACTTACCACCTATTCCATAAACTTGCAACATCTGCCACATTGCTCCTCTATCCACTCTATCATATGCCTTTTCTAAATCCATAAATGCAATAAAAACTTCCCTACCTTTATCCAAATACTGTTGACATATATGCTTCAATGTAAACACTTGATCTATGCTAAAATAATAAATTATAAATAACATTTGTACAATAATAAATTAGTCAACTCCGTGTCTCACGACACCCTAATGACACTCCGTGTCACACGACACTTATCCGAGTTGTGACGCTCCCTGTGTCTCGCACGACACTTATCCGTGTAATGACGCTCCATCTCAGCTGTGTCACACGACACCCTTTTCTCTGCGTCATACACTACTGTGTCACCCTTGACACCCAACGACACACTCACACAGCGTCTTTCTCTAAGCCAGTCACATGACACTATTCAATGTACACTACAACCGTAACTTCTTTAGTGTCACACGACACCCTTTTCTTCTCAGTGTTCCACTACGGTCCTATAGCATATCTCAGTGTTACACTCCATCATACTTGCTTAAGTGTCACATTACGGTCCTAGCCCAGTTCAGTGTCACACTCCAACCTTTTCTTCATGTAGTGTCCCACTAAAACAGCATCAGATGACTCGGCCCACAGTTGACAAGCGTAGGCGGTGAGTCCACAGACATCACCTGGTAGTCCTATAAATACTCTCTAAGGCTAGTAGAAGTACACCGTAAGATGGTCTGGTGAGCACTGTCTACCGCCTTCAAGACCAGTTGACACACCGCAAGGTGGTCCGATGAATTACTTACATGCTGCGAGCTCACTGAATGCAGCCGTCAAGTAACTGAGGCCATCAGACTCAGTGAGCTGCGGTGAGCGGTTCTTCTAAAATCAGTAGAAGCCAGTAGAATACTTTCTACTGCCAGTAGATGTGTACCATTAGGTGTTCTGGTAACTACTGCTTAGATGCGTACCGTGAGGTGTTCTGGTACTTACTGCTTCTAAAGCCGGCTCAGCAGTCCCCACATTGGGTTTGATGACGTGCCCTGTGGTATTGCCGGCCGGCAGGTTAACCATTTAACCGCTAGTTTGGTAGGGGGCCGCAACATCATGTTTCTATGTTATTTATATTGTTTATTATGTCATATTAGATGAACTGTGATAAATAAATAAGCCATATAGATGATATTAGCGAAATTATTCATGAAGTATTTTACCGTGTCCAGACAAACTCTTGTCCACCACCGACACTGCCCATACCACTACATGAATGACATATTTTATTAATTTTAGAGTATATATCAGGTTTCTATGTTATTTATATTGTTTATTATGTCATATTAGATGAAGTGAGATAGATAAATAAGCCGTAGAGTTGATATTAGCGAAATTATTGAAGTACAGAATTCCACTGGAATGGATTAATTGCATTTCAGTTAATTTAAATTAGGAAAATTGACTCTGCAGACGAGCAAATCCAGTTGCGAGCAAGGTCATGGAACGGATTAAACTCGCAAGTAGAGGTTCCACTGTATCTGAAAACATTCACTTCTTCCATACTCCTCCTCCACAATTTGATATCCAATTTTTCTTTATCTAAATCATTTGATACCCTCATCACCTTACTCTTTTCTATGTTCACTTTCAATTTTCTACCTTTACACACATTCCCAAACTCATCCACTAACATTTGCAATTTTTCTTTAGAATCTCCCATAAGCACAGTATCATCAGCAAAAAGCAACTGTCAATTCCCATTTTGTATTTAATTCCCCATAATTTAATCCCACCCCTCTCCCGAACACCCTAGCACTTCTTTACAACCCCATCTATAAATATATTAAACAACCATGGTGACATTACACATCCCTGTCTAAGACCTACTTTTACCGGGAAGTAGTCTCCCTCTCTTCTACACACCCTAACCTGAGCCTCACTATCCTCATAAAAACTCTTTACAGCATTTAGTAACTTACCACCTATTCCATATACTTGCAACATCTGCCACATTGCTCCCCTATCCACTCTATCATATGCCTTTTCTAAATCCATAAATGCAATGAAAACTTCCCTACCTTCATCTAAATACTGTTCACATATATGATAGGGGGGCAGTGTGGCAGATGTTGCAAGTGTATGGTGTAGGAGGTAGGTTACTGAAAGCAGTGAAGAGTTTTTACGAGGATAGTGAGGCTCAAGTTAGAGTATGTAGGAAAGAGGGAAATTTTTCCCCAGTAAAAGTAGGCCTTAGACAAGGATGTGTGATGTCACCCTGGTTGTTTAATATATTTATAGATGGGGTTGTAAGAGAAGTAAATGCGAGGGTCTTGGCAAGAGGCATGGAGTTAAAAGATAAAGAATCACACACAAAGTGGGAGTTGTCACAGCTGCTCTTTGCTGATGACACTGTGCTCTTGGGAGATTCTGAAGAGAAGTTGCAGAGATTGGTGGATGAATTTGGTAGGGTGTGCAAAAGAAGAAAATTAAAGGTGAATACAGGAAAGAGTAAGGTTATGAGGATAACAAAAACATTAGGTGATGAAAGATTGGATATCAGATTGGATGGAGAGAGTATGGAGGAGGTGAACGTATTCAGATATTTGGGAGTGGACGTGTCAGCGGATGGGTCTATGAAAGATGAGGTGAATCATAGAATTGATGAGGGAAAAAGAGTGAGTGGTGCACTTAGGAGTCTGTGGAGACAAAGAACTTTGTCCTTGGAGGCGAAGAGGGGAATGTATGAGAGTATAGTTTTACCAACGCTCTTATATGGGTGTGAAGCGTGGGTGATGAATGTTGCAGCGAGGAGAAGGCTGGAGGCAGTGGAGATGTCATGTCTGAGGGCAATGTGTGGTGTGAATATAATGCAGAGAATTCGTAGTTTGGAAGTTAGGAGGAGGTGCCCAGAGGGCTGAGGAAGGGTTGTTGAGGTGGTTCGGACATGTAGAGAGAATGGAGCGAAACAGAATGACTTCAAGAGTGTATCAGTCTGTAGTGGAAGGAAGGCGGGGTAGGGGTCAGCCTAGGAAAGGTTGGAGGGAGGGGGTAAAGGAGGTTTTGTGTGCGAGGGGCTTGGACTTCCAGCAGGCATGCGTGAGCGTGTTTGATAGGAGTGAATGGAGACAAATGGTTTTTAATACTTGACGTGCTGTTGGAGTGTGAGCAAAGTAACATTTATGAAGGGATTCAGGGAAACTGAAGGCCGGACTTGAGTCCTGAGATGAAGTACAGTGCCTGCACTCTGAAGGAGGGGTGTTAATGTTGCAGTTTAAAAACTGTAGTGTAAAGCACTTTCAGTGATACAGTGATGGAGTGAATATGGTGAAAGTTTTTCTTTTCGCCACTCCTGCCTTGGTGGGAATCGCCAGTGTGATAATAAATAATAAATATATGATCTACACATCCCCTTACCCACTCTAAAACCTCCTTGTCAGCAAGCAATCCTACACTCTGGTCTTACCTCTAATTCTTTCAATTATAACCCTACCGTACACTTTTCCTGGTATACTCAGTAAACTTATTCCTCTATAATTTTTACAATTTCTTTTGTCCCCCTTCCCTTTATATAAAGGGACTATACATGCTCTCTGCCAATCCTTAGGTACCTTCCCCTCTTTCATACATTTATTAAACAAAAATACCAACCACTCTGTTGAAGTGTGAGCAGGGTAATATTTTGTGAAGGGATTCATGGAAACCAGTTAGCCGGACTTCAGTCCTGGAAATGGGAAGTACAACGCCTGTACTTCAAAGGAGGGGTTTGTGATATTGGCAGTTTGGAGAGACTTCTAAACTGTCATATCTGAGTGCCTCTGCAAAGACAGTGATTATGTGTGAGTGATGATAAAAGTATATTTTGGGGGTGTTTTTCTTTCTTTTTGGGTCACCCTGCCTTGTTGGGAGACAGCTGACATGTTAAAAAAAAAAAACCACACATACACTCACACTCTCATTCACTCTCTCTCTCTCTCACTTTCTCTCTCTCACTTTCTCTCTCTCACTTTCTCTCTCTCTCTCTCTCACTCTCTCTCTCACTCTCTCTCTCACTCTCTCTCTCACTCTCTCTCTCTCACTCTCTCTCTCCCACTCACCTCTCACTTTCTCTCACTCTCACTCTCTCACCTCTCACCCACTCTCACCTCCCTCACCTCTCTCACTCTCTCTCTCACCTCACCTCACTCTCTCCTCACCTCTCACCTCCCACCTCTCACCTCCACCTCCCACCTCCCTCACCTCTCACCTCCCTCTCTCCCACTCTCCTCCCTCTCTCTCCCTCTCTCACCTCTCACCTCTCACCTCCCCACCTCTCTCCCCACCTCTCCACTCTCTCACCTCCCACTCCCACCACCTCCCTGCACCTCCTCACCTCACCTCTCTCACCTCCTTCACCTCCACCTCTCAATTCCTCCACCTCCCCACTCTCTCTCTCTCTCTCTCTCTCTCTCTCTCCCTCTCTCTCCACCACCTCACTCTCTCACTCTCTCTCTCTCTCTCTCTCACCTCTCTCTCCCCACCTCACCTCCTCTCACACAGGTTCTTTGACGCTGGGCTGCTTAAGGATCCCCGCTTTATTGACAAGCTATTTACAGGTTAAGGATCCCTAACTTTATTACAAGCTAAGAGCTGTTACCTACATCAGCTCATTTTGAAAGTATTTTTATTGTTATGAGACATACAAGTAGGGAACAGGATGAAATTGAGCCATCTGTGGGCCAGCATTTTCATTTGATCAACTGGACTTTATCTCTGGACTATGCTGGTACGAATGTGTTCACACTTGAATCATCCTGGGTATATGTGATCTCAGATGGAGTGGGGATGTTCTGGAGGAAGTGTACAGCCAGAGGAAGTTGTTGCTTTCGCCTGGGCTCAGGGCATAAAGCTTGTTTCACGCTGTCCTCGAAGTGGATCCAAGTGTGGTACTTCGACAATATTGGCCTTGTACATAACAGTAAGGCCACCCACATCCCTTCTATGTTGAAAGCTCTGCTGAAATGACAGATCTATCCATGATGGGTCCAGGCGAGAGATGAGACATCTTGCTCTGTTCTCTACTCTGTCAAGCAGTCGCAGATGAGAGGGGGGGGGGGGCAGGCAAACCAAGAAAGTGGAGCATACTCAAGGTGTGAGCGTACTTGTGCCTCGTACAGACTCTTGCAACCCCTACTGTCAAGTAGATGCGAGATACGGCGAAGTGCTGTAAGCTTCCTGGCTGCCTTGTTTGCAAGATTTACAACATGGTTCTTCATGGTTAGTTTGGAGTCAAATTTCACCTCAAGGATATCAACTCACTCACTCACTCTCTCTCTCACTCTCTCTCACTCTCACTCTCTCTCACTCTCACTCTCTCTCACTCTCACTCTCTCTCTCTCTCACTCTCACTCTCTCACTCTCACTCTCTCTCACTCTCTCCACCTCTCTCACCTCTCTCACCTCTCTCTCTCTCACTCTCTCTCTCTCTCACTCTCTCACTCTCTCACTCTCTCTCACTCTCTCACTCTCTCTCACTCTCTCTCACCTCTCTCTCTCTCTCTCTCTCTCTCTCTCTCTCTCTCTCTCTCACTCTCTCCCTCTCTCTCTCCCTCTCTCTCTCTCTTTCATAATGGCTGGGTTTGGACATTAGATCCCTAGCTTTATTGACAAGCTATTTACAGGTTAAGGATTCCTCACTTTATTGGCAAGCTAAGAGCTGTTACCTACATCAGCTCATTCTCTCTCTCTCTCTCTCTCTCTCACACACACACACACACATTCACACACTCTCTAGACCATTATATTACATTGATTTATTTGTAACATTTTGGTTATTGCACTTTTGAAAAAGTGTGGCACAATTTTATACAACATTTCATAAAAATAACTCTACATGGTTTCGTTTGTGGGCGCGCAAAAAATTTACCCAGCTCAAGCTGGCGCCTTGTTGTGGGTCAGTGGGGGAGATTCCCCACCATTCCCTGCTACCCCCACCACTCCTGCCACCACCATCCCAGCCTTCATGAATACGTGTTCAGTTCCATTCTGTCTTACGAGCTAGCCGCGTTTGTGAATTGTGTTTTGATCTTTTAATTTCCATATCTTGTATCTGCCATGCAATCATGGCACCCAGTAGGCTTCCCAGTGTTGCTGAAAGTGACAAGAAAAAGTATAAGCATTTAAGTCTTAGAGTTAAGGAAGAAAATAGAGATATTAGGCAAGAGGTAGCCTGTGACTGTAATGAAGCGTCACTGTGCATTTAAAAAGAATGAGGTAAATATATGAGTTTGTGTGATGAATAATTAACTGACTGATTTACTGGCTGACTTGACTGAAGGACTGACTGACTTAGTTAGACTTTTTCACTGAAGAGGACCCTGAAACGGTGTCTAGAGCAGCAGATGCCTTACTGTCAGTTGTATAATGTACTGCAGGATAAATTAGAACAGAAATCCGTTACAGAATTTATGCACACTCCAGTACAACCATTGACTTCAGTACCAGAACCTTTACCATCCATCTCAGCCCAGTAGGGCCACAACATAACTCTCCACTCTCTTCACAATCATACACAAACACCAGCACCTGCAATTTAAGGTAGGAAATACTATTATTTCTGTTGCATTTGTAGTCTTAAGCAGTAAAAACAACATAATACAACTCGACCCTATTTTTCCCCTATGTTCTTCAGTTTATCTAACAGTGTTTTCAGGAATGTAACTACCATGTAACAAGTCAGCCGTCTCCCACCGAGGCAGGGTGACTCAAAAAAGAAAAAAAATCCCAAAAAAGAAAATACTTTCATCATTATTCAACACTTTCACCTCACTCACACATAATCACTGTTTTTGCAGAGGTGCTCAGAACACAACAGTTTAGAAGCATATACGTATAAAGATACACAACATATCCCTCCAAACTGCTAATATCCCGAACCCCTCCTTTAGAGTGCAGGCATTGTACTTCCCATTTCCAGGACTCAAGTCCGGCTATATAAAAATAGCTGATTTCCCTGAATCCCTTCACTAAATATTACCCTGCTCACACTCCAACACTTCATATATTACATAAAAAGAGGAAGATTCTAGATATTACAATTGGGACTATATATTGACATATGTAAATGGATATAGGTAGTAGGTTGATAGATAGCAGCCACCCAGGGAAGTACTGCCGTCCTGCCAAGTGAGTGTAAAACAAAAGCCTGTAATTGTTTTACATAATGATAGGATTGCTGGTGTCTTTTTTTCTGTCTCCTAAACATGCAAGATTTCAGGTACGTCTTGCTACTTCAGCTTACACTTAGGTCACATTATACATGCATGTACAAACATATATATACATACCCCTCTGGGTTTTCTTCTATTTTCTTACTAGTTCTTGTTTGTTTCCTCTTATCTCCATGGGGAAGTGGAACAGAATTCTTCCTCCGTAAGCCATGCTTGTCGTAAGAGGCAAATAAAATGCCAGGAGCAAGGGACTAGTAACCCCCTCTCCTGTATACATTACTAAAGTTAAAAAGAGAAACTTTTGTTTCTTTTTGGGCCACCCTTCTTCGGCGGGATATGGCCAGTGCGCTGAAAGAAGAATATGTAAATATATTTTTTTTTATTATCACACCGGCCGACTCCCACCAAGGCAGGGTGGCCCGAAAAAGAAAAACTTTCACCATCATTCACTCCATCACTGTCTTGCCAGAAGGGTGCTTTACACTACAGTTTTTAAACTGCAACATTAACACCCCTCCTTCAGAGTGCAGGCACTGTACTTCCCATCTCCAGGACTCAAGTCCGGCCTGCCGGTTTCCCTGAATCCCTTCATAAATGTTACTTTGCTCACACTCCAACAGCACGTCAAGTATTAAAAACCATTTGTCTCCATTCACTCCTATCAAACACGCTCACGCATGCCTGCTGGAAGTCCAAGCCCCTCGCACACAAAACCTCCTTTACCCCCTCCCTCCAACCCTTCCTAGGCCGACCCCTACCCCGCCTTCCTTCCACTACAGACTGATACACTCTTGAAGTCATTCTGTTTCGCTCCATTCTCTCTACATGTCCGAACCACCTCAACAACCCTTCCTCAGCCCTCTGGACAACAGTTTTGGTAATCCCGCACCTCCTCCTAACTTCCAAACTACGAATTCTCTGCATTATATTCACACCACACATTGCCCTCAGACATGACATCTCCACTGCCTCCAGCCTTCTCCTCGCTGCAACATTCATCACCCACGCTTCACACCCATATAAGAGCGTTGGTAAAACTATACTCTCATACATTCCCCTCTTTGCCTCCAAGGACAAAGTTCTTTGTCTCCACAGACTCCTAAGTGCACCACTCACTCTTTTTCCCTCATCAATTCTATGATTCACCTCATCTTTCATAGACCCATCCGCTGACACGTCCACTCCCAAATATCTGAATACGTTCACCTCCTCCATACTCTCTCCCTCCAATCTGATATTCAATCTTTCATCACCTAATCTTTTTGTTATCCTCATAACCTTACTCTTTCCTGTATTCACCTTTAATTTTCTTCTTTTGCACACCCTACCAAATTCATCCACCAATCTCTGCAACTTCTCTTCAGAATCTCCCAAGAGCACAGTGTCATCAGCAAAGAGCAGCTGTGACAACTCCCACTTTGTGTGTGATTCTTTATCTTTTAACTCCACGCCTCTTGCCAAGACCCTCGCATTTACTTCTCTTACAACCCCATCTATAAATATATTAAACAACCACGGTGACATCACACATCCTTGTCTAAGGCCTACTTTTACTGGGAAAAAATTTCCCTCTTTCCTACATACTCTAACTTGAGCCTCACTATCCTCGTAAAAACTCTTCACTGCTTTCAGTAACCTACCTCCTACACCATACACTTGCAACATCTGCCACATTGCCCCCCTATCCACCCTGTCATACGCCTTTTCCAAATCCATAAATGCCACAAAGACCTCTTTAGCCTTATCTAAATACTGTTCACTTATATGTTTCACTGTAAACACCTGGTCCACACACCCCCTACCTTTCCTAAAGCCTCCTTGTTCATCTGCTATCCTATTCTCCGTCTTACTCTTAATTCTTTCAATTATAACTCTACCATACACTTTACCAGGTACACTCAACAGACTTATCCCCCTATAATTTTTGCACTCTCTTTTATCCCCTTTGCCTTTATACAAAGGAACTATGCATGCTCTCTGCCAATCCCTAGGTACCTTACCCTCTTCCATACATTTATTAAATAATTGCACCAACCACTCCAAAACTATATCCCCACCTGCTTTTAACATTTCTATCTTTATCCCATCAATCCCGGCTGCCTTACCCCCTTTCATTTTACCTACTGCCTCACGAACTTCCCCCACACTCACAACTGGCTCTTCCTCACTCCTACAAGATGTTATTCCTCCTTGCCCTATACACGAAATCACAGCTTCCCTATCTTCATCAACATTTAACAATTCCTCAAAATATTCCTTCCATCTTCCCAATACCTCTAACTCTCCATTTAATAACTCTCCTCTCCTATTTTTAACTGACAAATCCATTTGTTCTCTAGGCTTTCTTAACTTGTTAATCTCACTCCAAAACTTTTTCTTATTTTCAACAAAATTTGTTGATAACATCTCACCCACTCTCTCATTTGCTCTCTTTTTACATTGCTTCACCACTCTCTTAACTTCTCTCTTTTTCTCCATATACTCTTCCCTCCTTGCATCACTTCTACTTTGTAAAAACTTCTCATATGCTAACTTTTTCTCCCTTACTACTCTCTTTACATCATCATTCCACCAATCGCTCCTCTTCCCTCCTGCACCCACTTTCCTGTAACCACAAACTTCTGCTGAACACTCTAACACTACATTTTTAAACCTACCCCATACCTCTTCGACCCCATTGCCTATGCTCTCATTAGCCCATCTATCCTCCAATAGCTGTTTATATCTTACCCTAACTGCCTCCTCTTTTAGTTTATAAACCTTCACCTCTCTCTTCCCTGATGCTTCTATTCTCCTTGTATCCCATCTACCTTTTACTCTCAGTGTAGCTACAACTAGAAAGTGATCTGATATATCTGTGGCCCCTCTATAAACATGTACATCCTGAAGTCTACTCAACAGTCTTTTATCTACCAATACATAATCCAACAAACTACTGTCATTTCGCCCTACATCATATCGTGTATACTTATTTATCCTCTTTTTCTTAAAATATGTATTACCTATAACTAAACCCCTTTCTATACAAAGTTCAATCAAAGGGCTCCCATTATCATTTACACCTGGCACCCCAAACTTACCTACCACACCCTCTCTAAAAGTTTCTCCTACTTTAGCATTCAAGTCCCCTACCACAATTACTCTCTCACTTGGTTCAAAGGCTCCTATACATTCACTTAACATCTCCCAAAATCTCTCTCTCTCCTCTGCATTCCTCTCTTCTCCAGGTGCATACACGCTTATTATGACCCACTTCTCGCATCCAACCTTTACTTTAATCCACATAATTCTTGAATTTACACATTCATATTCTCTTTTCTCCTTCCATAACTGATCATTTAACATTACTGCTACCCCTTCCTTTGCTCTAACTCTCTCAGATACTCCAGATTTAATCCCATTTATTTCCCCCCACTGAAACTCTCCTACCCCCTTCAGCTTTGTTTCGCTTAGGGCCAGGACATCCAACTTCTTTTCATTCATAACATCAGCAATCATCTGTTTCTTGTCATCCGCACTACATCCACGCACATTTAAGCAACCCAGTTTTATAAAGTTTTTCTTCTTCTCTTTTTTAGTAATTGTATACAGGAGAAGGGGTTACTAGCCCATTGCTCCCGGCATTTTAGTCGCCTCATACGACACGCATGGCTTACGGAGGAAAGATTCTTTTCCACTTCCCCATGGACAATAGAAGAAATAAAAGAGAACAAGAGCTATTTAGAAAAAGGAGAAAAACCTAGATGTATGTATATATATATATGCATGTGCGTGTCTGTGAAGTGTGACCAAAGTGTAAGTAGGAGTAGCAAGATATCCCTGTTATCTTAGCGTGTTTATGAGACAGAAAAAGAAACCAGCAATCCTACCATCATGCAAAACAGTTACAGGTTTTTGTTTCACAGTCATCTGGCAGGACGGTAGTACTTCCCTGGGTGGTTGCTGTCTACCAACCTACTACAACCTATTACAAAATATTCAGTAGCCATTACAAAAGAGTGAGAGGAAGTAGCACTGGCCTTGTTTTCAATTATAGTACCTGCTGTAATTAGGATATATTCTCTCTCTCTCCTCTCTTTTCTTTTCTCTCTCCTCTTTTCTTTTCTCTCTTCTCTTTTCTCTCTCCTCTTTTCTCTCTTCTCTTTTCTCTCCTCTTTTCTCTCTTCTCTTTTCTCTCTTCTCTTTTCTCTCTTCTCTTTTCTCTCTTCCCTCCTTTCCCTTCTTTTCTCTTTTCTCTCACACATGCATGCATAAGCCCACCAACCTGCCTCCCTTCCTTTCTTCTTTCCTCACCTATGGCCACCTAATTTCAGGTACTGCTCGTCTTCTTTCTGTGACCTGTGGTATAATGCTGACTAGAGCTCTTTTTTAACTGTGCTGACGACTTTGACCTTTTCATCCAAGTTGTGGTTATCGTCATTACTGAGGTGTTTGTAGGGACTTTTGGGATAATATAGGAGAATTGTTTGATATTAGTAATGTGAAGAGTTTTCAAGGGATACATTTTATTTTAACGTGGTGTGATAGTATTTATTTTTGTTCATGGAAGTGGTGTTTATATTCGTCAGATAATTGAACTTTAGGTGTTTATATGCATTTCTATTTTTCTTGCCAAGAATCCTGAGAGATCTCAGGTCAAAGTGCTCTTGTGTTTCACTTAACTTCCTACCTACTGCATTTGTTGCTACAGGAGTAGAGCTATGCTTGTGGTTTTGTCTTCTGTAATTAATTTGTAATACTTTTTTTAAATTTTCTGTCATAGCATTTATTTTCCATTTTAATAAAGTTCGTTTTTATTGTTTTTTAATTGGATTCGAGTCCCTTCAGTGGCTTTTGGATGGAAGACACTTTCCTCTCTAATTAGTCTCTGTAGGGAGTTCAAGAACTTACCTTGGGTATTCTAAATCTAATTTAGTTTCTCTAATTATTTCTCATAGTGACTGATAATAAATTGAATACTTATTCCATGGGAGAATGAAAGAGCAGTTTAGACTGCCCCTTAGAATTTTTTGTAAGATTATGAAAGGAATCTTGTAGGAAATTGCCTCTTTTGTTGAGTGTGGTAATAAATTGGTACTGCTGAGCTGGGGAAGCAGTATTACTGTTCATCTGAGGTACTTTGCTGCATTACACAGCAGCCCGTATCCACTTGCATAGGTGGTATATGCTCGGTTCTTTATATCTCTCTCCTTCTCGGACATTATCTATTCCGGATATTGCCTTTCTTGTTTCGTAATTACCGCCACCGCTTCTGTTACTTGGCGATTTAATACCCATCATTTCCTCTGGGGGGGTCTCACTGTGATTCCCGTGGCATTCAGTTAGAGGCTTTTCTTGTTACCTACCCCCTCCATGTTTTAAATACAGGTACTCACACCCATTTTGATCCTCGGACTCACACTCTCTCTTGCATCGATCTCTGTCTGCTCTTCCTCCGCCGCATTAGACTTCACCTGGTCTGTTCTCCCGGATTTACATGACAGCGATCATTTCCCAATCATTCTTACTTCCCCTTCATATTCACCACCTCTTCGTATCCCACGCTGGCAATTTGATCAGGCAAATTAGAACCTTTACTCACAACTAACTGTTTTTCGTGAGGTTCCTTCTTCGTCCTCCATTGATGAGCTTTTACACCTCTTCTCGTCCTCCGTTTTAACTGCAGCTTCTCATTCTATACCCCAAACTTCGGGCAGGCATTCTCAGAAATGCGTGCCTTGGTGGTCTCCTGCTTGTGCTTGTGCAGTACGTTTGAAATGCGCTGCATGGGGCAGGTACCGGTACAATAGAACCACGGAGAGACTTCTTGATTTTAAGCAGAAGCGTGCGATCGCTCGCCGTGTCATCCGTGATGCTAAACGCACTTGCTGGCGAGATTATGTCTCCACCATCATCTCTGCTTCCTCTGAGTGCAGTCTGGAAAAAAGTACGAAAACTGAGTGGCAAATATTCTCCTGACCCGGCTCCTGTTCTGCGGGTTGCCGGTGTTGATATAGCAAACCCACTAGATGTTGCAAATGAAATTGGCAATCATCTGGTCCGTATTTCTCAGGGGCTCCATCTATGCCCCTCGTTTCTTTCCTCAAAGTCTGCCAGAGAGTTAGCACCCTTGGACTTTTCTTCTCTCAGAGAAGAGCAGTATAATGTGCCTTTTACACTTCAGGAACTGGAGGCAACACTCTCAGCTTGCCAATCATCGGCAGCTGGGCCCGAAGATATTCATATTGGTATGCTACAACATTTACATCAGTCAGCCCTTGCAGTCCTATTACGCCTTTTCAATCTTATTTGGTCACAAGGAGTTCTTCCACAGCCATGGAAATCTGCCATTGTTCTCCCTTTCCACAAACCAGGCACTACGGGACATGAAGCCTCCCACTATCGTCCCATTGCTCTTACCAGTGCAGTTTGCAAAGTGATGGAACGCCTGGTAAATAGACGTTTAATGTGGCATTTAGAGACACGCAATAGTCTCTCCACTCGTCAATATGGCTTTTGTAAAGGACGTTCTACCATAGACCCCTTACTGCGCTTGGATACGTATGTTCATAATGCCTTTGCGAATAACCACTCAGTTATTGCCATATATTTTGACCTTGAGAAGGTATATAACATAACTTGGAGGTGTAATATTTTGGCCCAAGCACGCTCCTTAGGCCTCCGAGGCAATCCACCATCCTTCCTTAAGAACTTTTTAACTGACAGGCATTTCCGTGTTCGGGTTAATGATGTGCTCTCCCCGGACTTTACCCAAGCTGAAGGTGTCCCCCAGGGATGTGTTCTGAGCACAACACTTTTTCTCCTTGCTTTAAATGATTTGGCCTCTAGTCTTCCATCAAATATTTGGTCATCACTCTATGTTGATGACTTTGATGTTGCCTGTGCAGGCACTGACTGTCACCTCATTACAGTTTCTCTCCAGCATGCAGTCGACCGTGTTTCCAATTGGGCCACCACACATGGATTTAAATTTTCCAGTACCAAAACTCGCCAAATTACTTTCACTAGACGCTCTGTCATCTCCAATCATCCTTTGTACCTCTCTGGCTCCCGTATCCCTGAACATGATAGTCAGGTTTCTGGGCCTCCTCTTTGACCATAGGTTATCCTGGAAACCTCACATTACCTCTCTGAAGGCAACTTGTCATAGCCAGCTGAACCTTCTTAAAACCCTTGCTCATCTTTCATGGGGAGCTGATCGTCGAACTCTCCTTCGCCTACATTCCACCCTCATTTTATCGAAACTTGATTATGGTGACCAGATCTATTCAGCGGCCTCTCCTGCTACTCTCTCTAGCCTTAACCCCATTCATCACCAAGGATTACGTTTATGCCTTGGTGCTTTTCGCTCTTCCCCTGTAGAGAGCCTCTATGCAGAAGCGAACGTTCCATCCTTATCCGATCACCGTGATGCCCATTGCCTTCGCTACTATGTACGTTCTCATGATCTCCGCAATCCTTCCATTTATAGAATGGTCACTGATATTAGTAGACATTCTTTACTTGTTCGCCGCCCCTGTTTACTCCGTCCCTTCTCTCTTCACTTACATTCGCTCTTGTCTTCTCTTCAATTACCACCTTTCTATGTTCATGTAGCATCTCACTTTTCCCTACCCCCCTGGGAAGTTACAGCTGTTCGAGTTTGTTCTTTCTCTCTCCCTTGCTCGAAAGCCCAACTGTCTAAGGTCACTTCCCGATCTCTTTTTCTTAACCACTTCCACTCTTATTCTCATGCCATTGCAGTGTACACAGATGGCTCTAAGTCTTCTGATGGCGTAGGATTCGCAGCAGTGTTTCCGGACATCATTGTACGAGGGCATTTACTATCTTCGGCTAGTATTTTTACTGCTGAATTGTATGCCATTCTTGCAGCACTTATCCGTATTGCATCTATGCCTGTGTCATCATTTGTGGTTGTCTCAGACTCCCTTAGTGCTGTACAGGCTATACAGAAATTTGATACACCTCACCCCTTAGTCCTCCGTATCCAACTTTGGCTACGCCGCATCTTTACCAAGCATGAAGATATTGTTTTTTGTTGGGTCCTTGGTCATGTTGACGTACAGGGCAATGAACAGGCAGACACTGCTGCGCGGTCAGCAGTACATGACCTACCAGTTTCATATAGAGGTATTCCATTTACGGACTATTTTGCTGCAATAGCTACCCACCTTCACACCCGTTGGCAACAACGTTGGTCTACTCTGCACGGTAACAAACTTCAATCTATTAAACCGAGTATAGGTTACTGGCCGTCTTCTTGTCACCAGTGTCGAGGTTGGGAGACTACTCTCTCCCGTCTTCGCATTGGCCATACTCGTCTTATTCATGGATATCTCATGGAGAGGCGCCCTGCTCCTCTCTGTGAGAATTGTCAGGTTCCATTATCAGTCAGCCACATTCTGTTAGACTGCCCACTTTATCAACGAGCACGCAGAATTTGCCTCCGTCGTTGTCTTCGCTCCGCTGCTCTCTCTTTACCTTCCCTTCTCGCTGATGGACCCACCTTTCATCCGGACTCTTTCATTGACTTTTTGACAACAACTGACTTACTTCACAAACTCGGATGCCTTCAGCCCTTTCTACCTCAATCTCTTGCTACCCTCTACCCCCGCACTATCCCCTGCCCCGCTGTTTTCTGTAATCTACTGATCATCCCTTCCCCATTCTGCCGCCCAATACCCTCGCTTCCTTCCCTACCCTGCAGCGCTGTATAGCCCTTGTGGCTTAGCACTTCTTTTTGATTATAATAATAATGTTCATCTGAGAAAAAAAATTAGTGTTAAGCCAGTAAACTCTAGTTGCATGAAAGAGAGACAGTCATAATTCCTAACTTTTAAAACAGCAAGAGACTACATCTAGACTATCATCCTTCATCCACTTAGCATTAAATTGTGGTTCTTGATTGGCTAAAATGTCACTATAACTGCTTGAATTTAACCTTATTTTTAGTAAAAGGACAGTTTTAGGGAGATAAATTTCTGTACTGTATTGGTAATCAGTAAAATACATCTGTAAGAGTGAATTGAATCTCATTAGCCCCATATCCAGTATCAGCAGTTTACCTTGGTCAGAAAATAACCCTTAATTTTACTTAATGATGGCCTGAAAGTGCAAAAGTTGTGATGGAAGTTCTTCAAAGCCTAAGAGAAGCCATTCCTATCAGTGAAAGAGTGGTAATTCTCCACTTATTGTGCATAATTTATCAATTCAACTTTATCATAGATATGCATAGGACTTGTATAAAGGATTCGTTACTATCTGCAGCAGGTCACTGGAATGTATCCCTGTGGATACAGGGTTCGTACTGTACTGTATATATTTTAGAATTGCTGATCATGGGTATAATTTGAAAGGGGAGAGTTTTAATTATTCAGCTTATGGTAGTATAAAGTTCTCAGCTCTGCCACATTTTTTGTACACCTCTGGGTTGTGTGAACTTTTGGATGTGTCTTGAGTATGAGCTACACAAGTTCTAGGTCTTGAAGTATGCTGGTGGGTAGTGAATGGTACTCTTGTCTCTTTATTAAGAAGTAGAATTTTTATCGTCAACAGTATCAGTATAAAATACGGTAGGAAAATCATGTCTTATAATTTGTTTTGTCTTCTTCTAACTGGCATATTTTATATGAGAGATGTGTGTTATAGAGGTGAGCTGTTGAAGGGGTCAGCTGTAGTGCTTCACAAACTATAAGGTCACCTTTCAGTTTAACCCCTTGACTGTCGCAACACCCAATCCTGAGGTGTCTCCTGGATTCGCAGATTTTCAAACAAAAAAAATTTTTTATTTTTTCTTGTGAAATGATAGAGAATCTTTTCCCGATTGTAATGACACCAAAAAAAACGAAATTTGATGGAAAATTGACGGAATTACGCTCTTGCGAAGTTAGCGACCTCGGCGATATTTACAAATCGGCGATTTCGCCCACTTTGAGCCCTATTTTTGGCTAATTCCATTGTTCCAGTCGACCAGACTTATGGCTATATCTTTAGAACGCTGTTTTTTCTATCGATTGAGTACAAGAAACTGCCCATTTACCGATTTCAACTACCCAATAACATAGTCAGAAATTTGCAATTTGGCCAATTTCACGAAAATTAAAAAATATGACAATTTCAAAATAAGGTCCAGAATGAACAATGCAGACATTCCTGGCTCTAAAATAACATTTTCTTTGTTCATCAGTCACGTCTCCAGGCCCCTCTGATATTACTCTTGCTTTCTATTTTGAATTTTTATTCAAACAAAAAATAGAAGATTTCCTGTTATGCAGATTACTGCAATACTGTAATAATTGTATAAATAACATTAATCCATTCATGACTGCATATTAGAATGACTAGTTGGACATTTATTGGACAATGACATCATTTGCTTACTTTTGAACATAGGCAATAATCAAACATTTCCCCTAATTTGAGCTCCATTTCCAGGTCTTTTTTATAGTAAAATCAATCAAAATCACCCCTATTTCTATAATATGTTTTCCATTCTATCAAATGAGACCAAAAAAATGAGAATACAATCATAAATACTATACAAAAATAGACCACAAAGTCGGCATTTTAATTAAAAAAAAACGGTCTGAGTTTTTTTTTTTCTCATTATGCACTGCGTGCTCCAGGATTTTTTTTATATGGTGCACACTGACCACACAGACCCATTCTCTCACATGTGGGCCTACCAGCTTTTTCCTGCTTGATTTGAAGCCGCTAGAATTAGAGTACATATACAGTGGTCCCTCAATAATCGTCCATAATCCGTTCCTGGAAGTGGGACTATTATCGAAATGGACGATTTACGAATCAATTTTCCCCATAAGAAATAATGTAAATTCAATTAATCCGTTCCTGACACCCAGAAGTATTAAAACAAAAAAATTTTTTACATGAAATATAGATGTAGTACATAAACAATACAGTGGCACATGATGAATTAAACATTAACAGAATAACACTTACCTTTATTGGCAATTCTTCTTTGTGTATGGAAGACTGGAGAAGGAGACAGATTGGATGATTTACTGTTTGGAAGGGGAATCCCCTTCCATCAACACCTCGGGTACCAATTCCTTTTCTGGGGTTACTTCTCTGTTTCTTAATGCCACTAGGACCACCTTGAGAGTCACTGGAGTCCTGTCTCGCAAAAAAACTGTCTAGAGAGCTCTGTTTCTGGCGTCTCTTTAAAACTTTGCTGGCCTTAAATTCACTCACATAACTACTAGTTGCAGGCAGTTTCTTTACCAAATCGTCATGCAACTGCCTAGCCTTTTCACAAATAAGCGACGTCATAAGACTATCTCCTGCTAATTGTTTCTCATTTATCCACACCAATAATAACTTCTCAACATCTTCGAGTACTGGTGATCTCATTTTTGTCAGCATATTTACCCCCTTTGCAACAACAGCGTCCTTGATTTCCTTTTTCTTGGCTATGATGGAAGATATGGTTGTATGGGATTTGTTATACATCCTGGCCAGTTCGCCCACACGTTCACCACTATCATATTGTTCAGTGATGTTTTTCTTAAATTCAATCGTATTTCTCACCTTTACCAAAGGCTTGGCACTAGGAGCTTTCTTTGGAGCCATGGTAGCTTATTTAGCACTTAAATAACTTGCAAGCACTAAAATAAATGGAATATTATGAAATATTTCACTGGAGCACGTGAGGGGACCATCGCTCACTGGTAAACAATGGCACACTGGCTGGGAAGGAAAGGCCGAGGCGGCTCAGAGCGTGAGTACGCGTCCGGGACGAAGGACTATTAGCGAGTTACCTGACCATTTGCAAGCCAATATTTTGGCGAAAAAACAGGACTATTTCCGAAATGGACGACTTTCAGGCCGGACGATTATTCAGGGACCACTGTATATACGTCAAACACGGTACCTCGTAAGACGTATATATACGACCGAAACAGTCAAAGGGTTAATTATGCTTTGCACAAGTGATCAGGTTTACAAGTCGGTGCTGGGTATGATTATAATAAATAAAAAGTCAATCTGTTAACCCCACCTTAAAGAATAAAGTGTTGAAATACTGAGGAATTGTTAGTGCACTGCATGTCTGGGATTGCCTCACTCTGAGTAAACCTATAAAATACTTAGTTATGCATAAAACATTTATGACTTTTTTTGGCTCAAAAATTTTGCTAACCAATTTTGGTTAGTGTAGTAAAGTGTCATTGTACTCACCACTAGAGTTTCTACTTCCTTATTAGATATTGAGTCTAGTTTATATTTCTGTTTTGAAAAGTTGTCCATTATTATCAACAAATTCTTGTTTCCTAGACTTAAAATATTTATCAGTAGATTTGAAGAGATGTTCCTGTAGTTTACTTGTGACTGGGTATACTGTGTATGCATAGGGTTAGACTGAACAGTGTATCTTTTTGTGTAACATACGCAATAAAAAAATTCTACATATTTTTGCAAAATCTTTAGCCATTCTAAGCAAATAATTCTTAAATGTAGCTTGCTTTAAGGAATGGTCCTTTCCCAGGTGAATGCTACTTGGGCCATCATGACCAGTTTCATAACTACGGGTTGCAAAGCCTTAGAAACTCCTTACTGGTGTCAAGTCATGGCAGTACTGTAGTTCCCAATCTTTCCACATGATACAATAATCTTTGATTCATTACTAGGTAAGGAACATAATTACACAAGACTAAAGTGGATCTTCTTTCTGAGCTCTTGGTATTTTTATCAGCAATTGAAGGGTAATTGCCGTTAGTTACACCATCATGTCATGATAATGCATTAGCTACCAAAGTCTGTTTTCCAGGTACAGAGATAATGTTAGGTGTATATATTCATTGTGAGACACCATCTGGCAAATTTTCAACTAGAGCTTTATGCTTAACGGTTGCTATTACTAATACATGATATACTGTAGTACATTTTCAGAGCCAATATAAATTATGTCATAAAAATGTGACATAATTTATAAGTTTTGCTTGTAAGTTCATATCATTTTTTGTGGTTTTGTCAGAGATTTACTAGCAAAAGCAGTTGTATATTGTCTACCCACTGTCTTTTATGATAACACTGCTCCTAAACCTGTATACTGGGTAGTAAAACGTTGACAAAATCTTGAAACTTTAACACTGGAACAGAAGTAAATTTATTTTAAAAGTTGAAAATGCTTCTTCATGACTCAAGAGCCATTCAAAAGGTACCTATTTCTGTAATTAAATGTGCTCCATTTCCTGAAAATAGGGAGGGGAGGAGGGTTAATATCTTACAAAAATTTTTTAAACCTGCAAAGGTGGCCTAGTCAAGTTTTCCTTAAATTTTAGTATTATCATTACTATTCTTTGAAAAGTTAATGCTCTTAAAAATTGAATTTCACAGGGACTTAACTCTTAGCTCATTTAATTTTGAGATTATGCTAGGCTAAGTTAATTTCTGTAAGGTGTTCTCTCAGTTTTGCATAAAGGGTATGAGCTGTAAACATTTCTGTTACTTCATCTTAATGTTCCATAAGGGTATTACAGATTAATTTTCTGAAGATTTCAGTTCTTAATCTTGAAAATATAATTAGACTACTGTATGTGTAGTACTAAAACCGAAGAATATTCTCACAAAGTGATAATGTTTCAGGGATGTATATAATGTGCTTTGAATTAAGTTGAAGATAGAATTTTTTTTTTTTTTTTTTTAAATATACTACCAGAAGTCATTTAATATCAGTAGTGGGAAACTGTCTAGGATTTTTTTTTTCATTAAGGGGTTGTTCACTGGTATGTTGATTGCTAAAATGTTCTTACACACACTTCTGGCAAGAAATAATGAATGTTTTCTGTTTTTATGTATCATTACTCTAGTGGGAGATGATGTGGTCAAAAACAAGATGTGGGTAGAGTGATAGTGTCTGCAAGAAGAATAGTAGAGCAAAAAACACAAAATAAATCAACGAATTTCAATGTTTCGTAATTTTCTCCTGTGCTAGACAGCCAGTGGGCAATGTTACTGAGGCCGATCATATATCAGGCACCTCCCTCACTTATTAACAGGGACTCATGAAATCATAATGACACGATTGCAAACAAACCATACCACGGGCGGGGATAGAATATGTCGGTCTGGAGTTATATGGTTCTCTGACTGTGGGTTCTAGTCCTGCCCATAGTATGGTTTGTTTACTTGCAGTGACCTCCACTCATCTCTCACCCTCAGTTACCTCATTAGTTATTGTAAGAGGCTGCATTTTTATGTCCTCATTCATGTCTGTTTTGTTTGCTTGACAATTTTTATTTGGTTACCAACAAATGTGATGGGGCCCTTTATGATTAGTATGAAAAGGAAGGATTCTGTTTTGGCCCTGAAGACATAAAAAATTTAGCTCACCTAGGACAGTGATTATTTCAAGAATCTCTGCTAATATGTCTTTAAGAATGAAACAGTAAAAAAAAAAAAAAAAAAACCAACATTAGGTTAAAAGACTAAACTAATTAAGTTTTCAGATTAGGTTTATTGTTTCATTTTCATTTTATTAAGTTTTTGATGTTAAATGGTAAAATGTCGGCAGTTTCTATCACATTGAGGATTTCTACTGAATCTATAACTGTCAGGAAAAGGAATCATTCCTTTCTCTAGAGCATAGAATTTGTTTGTTCTGTATTTGCTTTTTGTGGTACTGTCCAGAATCATTATTCTGAGAATATTTGCGATGAATCATTACTGAATAAATCTAACGTGACTTAAAATGGGAGAGAAAACAATGCAGTCTTTATTTGTTAACCTGATTTATCCCTTATGAGTTTTTTTTATCTTACTACAGGTAATGGAGTTTCCAGTCATCAAAAAGAAAACAAATTACAACACCAAAAGACCTGGTAGACGTTCACAGCCTAGGTCAACTGAGGAAGAGAGTGGTATACCATGTGAAGAGTGTGGCAAAGAGTTCCGGTTAGTAGCAACTCATCATCTCTCAAATGTTTGTTTTATTTACAGAGTACCAGTTTATGCATTTTTGTTTTATGTGCTGTACTAATGTATAGGAGCCTTTGAACCAAGTGAGAGAGTAATTGTGGTAGGGGACTTGAATGCTAAAGTAGGAGAAACTTTTAGAGAGGGTGTGGTAGGTAAGTTTGGGGTGCCAGGTGTAAATGATAATGGGAGCCCTTTGATTGAACTTTGTATAGAAAGGGGTTTAGTTATAGGTAATACATATTTTAAGAAAAAGAGGATAAATAAGTATACACGATATGATGTAGGGCGAAATGACAGTAGTTTGTTGGATTATGTATTGGTAGATAAAAGACTGTTGAGTAGACTTCAGGATGTACATGTTTATAGAGGGGCCACAGATATATCAGATCACTTTCTAGTTGTAGCTACACTGAGAGTAAAAGGTAGATGGGATACAAGGAGAATAGAAGCATCAGGGAAGAGAGAGGTGAAGGTTTATAAACTAAAAGAGGAGGCAGTTAGGGTAAGATATAAACAGCTATTGGAGGATAGATGGGCTAATGAGAGCATAGGCAATGGGGTCGAAGAGGTATGGGGTAGGTTTAAAAATGTAGTGTTAGAGTGTTCAGCAGAAGTTTGTGGTTACAGGAAAGTGGGTGCAGGAGGGAAGAGGAGCGATTGGTGGAATGATGATGTAAAGAGAGTAGTAAGGGAGAAAAAGTTAGCATATGAGAAGTTTTTACAAAGTAGAAGTGATGCAAGGAGGGAAGAGTATATGGAGAAAAAGAGAGAAGTTAAGAGAGTGGTGAAGCAATGTAAAAAGAGAGCAAATGAGAGAGTGGGTGAGATGTTATCAACAAATTTTGTTGAAAATAAGAAAAAGTTTTGGAGTGAGATTAACAAGTTAAGAAAGCCTAGAGAACAAATGGATTTGTCAGTTAAAAATAGGAGAGGAGAGTTATTAAATGGAGAGTTAGAGGTATTGGGAAGATGGAAGGAATATTTTGAGGAATTGTTAAATGTTGATGAAGATAGGGAAGCTGTGATTTCGTGTATAGGGCAAGGAGGAATAACATCTTGTAGAAGTGAGGAAGAGCCAGTTGTGAGTGTGGGGGAAGTTCGTGAGGCAGTAGGTAAAATGAAAGGGGGTAAGGCAGCCGGGATTGATGGGATAAAGATAGAAATGTTAAAAGCAGGTGGGGATATAGTTTTGGAGTGGTTGGTGCAATTATTTAATAAATGTATGGAAGAGGGTAAGGTACCTAGGGATTGGCAGAGAGCATGCATAGTTCCTTTGTATAAAGGCAAAGGGGATAAAAGAGAGTGCAAAAATTATAGGGGGATAAGTCTGTTGAGTGTACCTGGTAAAGTGTATGGTAGAGTTATAATTGAAAGAATTAAGAGTAAGACGGAGAATAGGATAGCAGATGAACAAGGAGGCTTTAGGAAAGGTAGGGGGTGTGTGGACCAGGTGTTTACAGTGAAACATATAAGTGAACAGTATTTAGATAAGGCTAAAGAGGTCTTTGTGGCATTTATGGATTTGGAAAAGGCATATGACAGGGTGGATAGGGGGGCAATGTGGCAGATGTTGCAAGTGTATGGTGTAGGAGGTAGGTTACTGAAAGCAGTGAAGAGTTTTTACGAGGATAGTGAGGCTCAAGTTAGAGTATGTAGGAAAGAGGGAAATTTTTTCCCAGTAAAAGTAGGCCTTAGACAAGGATGTGTGATGTCACCGTGGTTGTTTAATATATTTATAGATGGGGTTGTAGGAGAAGTAAATGCGAGGGTCTTGGCAAGAGGCGTGGAGTTAAAAGATAAAGAATCACACACAAAGTGGGAGTTGTCACAGCTGCTCTTTGCTGATGACACTGTGCTCTTGGGAGATTCTGAAGAGAAGTTGCAGAGATTGGTGGATGAATTTGGTAGGGTGTGCAAAAGAAGAAAATTAAAGGTGAATACAGGAAAGAGTAAGGTTATGAGGATAACAAAAAGATTAGGTGATGAAAGATTGAATATCAGATTGGAGGGAGAGAGTATGGAGGAGGTGAACGTATTCAGATATTTGGGAGTGGACGTGTCAGCGGATGGGTCTATGAAAGATGAGGTGAATCATAGAATTGATGAGGGAAAAAGAGTGAGTGGTGCACTTAGGAGTCTGTGGAGACAAAGAACTTTGTCCTTGGAGGCAAAGAGGGGAATGTATGAGAGTATAGTTTTACCAACGCTCTTATATGGGTGTGAAGCGTGGGTGATGAATGTTGCAGCGAGGAGAAGGCTGGAGGCAGTGGAGATGTCATGTCTGAGGGCAATGTGTGGTGTGAATATAATGCAGAGAATTCGTAGTTTGGAAGTTAGGAGGAGGTGCGGGATTACCAAAACTGTTGTCCAGAGGGCTGAGGAAGGGTTGTTGAGGTGGTTCGGACATGTAGAGAGAATGGAGCGAAACAGAATGACTTCAAGAGTGTATCAGTCTGTAGTGGAAGGAAGGCGGGGTAGGGGTCGGCCTAGGAAGGGTTGGAGGGAGGGGGTAAAGGAGGTTTTGTGTGCGAGGGGTTTGGACTTCCAGCAGGCATGCGTGAGCGTGTTTGATAGGAGTGAATGGAGACAAATGGTTTTTAATACTTGACGTGCTGTTGGAGTGTGAGCAAAGTAACATTTATGAAGGGATTCAGGGAAACCGGCAGGCCGGACTTGAGTCCTGGAGATGGGAAGTACAGTGCCTGCACTCTGAAGGAGGGGTGTTAATGTTGCAGTTTAAAAACTGTAGTGTAAAGCACCCTTCTGGCAAGACAGTGATGGAGTGAATGATGGTGAAAGTTTTTCTTTTTCGGGCCACCCTGCCTTGGTGGGAATCGGCCGGTGTGATAATAAAAAAAATACTAATTTTTGTTCATTTACTTTTTTCTTAGCAATACATACATAATTAATTGACTTTCTTAAAAATTGCTGTTAAAAGAATCCTCACATTTGTACAGATAATAAATGTAATCTTCCAAATTACTTTTAAACATTGAGTATGGTATACGAGCTTCATGGCAGGTTATATTTTATTTTTAAAAAGCAGGTTTCCGTTTCTTCATGCGTGTTGCTCTATGCATGTTTTATCACTGATTTCATATTTTTTATATACCATACAATGCCATACACAATTGATGTGGTTACCAAAATGTTTTGAAGACTCATGTTTTGAGGAATTGGATAGTGTTGATGGCTGGTTTGAGCTTAGTACAACAACTGTCATGGGCCAAACATACATCTACATAATGCCAGACACACCTGTATAGTCGAATTTTAGTTCATTACTAAACATTATTCTGTAAGTGGATGTCTCTAACTCCAGTGTGTATTGCATGTAACACTTAGTTTTGGCTCTGATCACATCTGTACCATCCTGTTTATGCCTCTTGATTTATGCAAAACACTTCTTTGTGTATCAAACTACAGTAAGAATGTATAACTGTACACAATGGTCTTTCATTGGTTTACTATGACTTTAACCTGACAGAACCATGTTATCAGTACAAATGTTTGTCACATTCATACCATCTTTTCTTTTGGTATCAAGACCATTCTGAAAATGAGTTTTATTTTTTTTAATTGTAGTTTAGTTTTCACCCATGTACAGAATTTAATAACTCCACATTACAAAAAATGAAATAGTGTTACTATATTAGAAATTAATGCTGAAGAAGAATAAATACATTTTGAATAAGAATTTCTTGGCTTTCCAGGTCTATTACAACTTTGCGTGTTCACATGAAATCTCACTTAGAAGTAAAGGATATTCCATGTCCATACTGTGATGAAACCTTCCCTCAGCGCCATGTACTACACCAACACCTAGTTAATGACCACGAAGAATCTAGTAACCTTACTTGTCCTGTTTGTCAGAAGGTAAACATTCTTTGACTCATATTTTTATGTTGGCATAAGTGCTTTGTGACTCTCAAGCCTGTACATGTGTACATTCCACAGTGACTCATATTTTCATGTTGGCATAAGTGCTTTGTGACTCTCAAGCCTGTACCTGTGTACATTCCACAGTTCGTCTGTTGTCATATCTTCAGAACCCTCACTGCCCTCACAATTGTCATTACCTGATGGCATAAAAAACCATTAAAATAATTCACAGCAACACATAATTTTTGCCACTTTGCATTTAGACTAGATGCTCTGCTTTATTCCTTGACAAGCCAACGCTTGAAGTCCTTAATGCCAACCTCTGTGTTTGTACTTGAAAGTTTTTTTTAACTTCTCAATCTAGAGGTTGTATTAATGAGGTCAGGTGGTGGTAAAATATACTTCCTTCATATTTGGTTCAAACTTCTGCAGCATTTTGACAGGATGATATAGGGCATTTTAAGAATAAATAAACTTTGGTATAAAGTAGAGCTAGAACCATTTACTAAACAAGGGCACTGTTATCCATATCCTCTTGTTAAACCACCAAAGAATAGCTAAATATGATGTGTCAGTACTTTTTAAGGTAGAGATTCTGCGAGTAGTAAAATCAGTATTAGCCTTATCTCTGCTATGTATGGGGAATAGATGGATTGTTGCTCTTAGAATTTTAATGTACTGTAATATTCTGTTAAACTGGGTAGAGCCAGGTACTTGTCAACCTGGTATGCTGCAGCAGGAGTTAATTTCTGTGTTAGTTGTGTGGCATTGACTGATGGACTGCTTTCCATGAACAGGGAAACCGGTTACAGTGGACCCCCCGCATACCGTTGGCATCACATAACGTTTAATCCGCATACCGCTCGCTTTTATCGCAAAAATTTTGCCTCGCATACCGCTCAAAAACCCGCTCACCGCTGTTCGTCCGAGACGCGTCCAATGTGCGCCCTTAGCCAGCCTCACATGTGCCGCCGGTGGCATTGTTTACCAACCAGCCTCCGCGGTAACATCCAAGCATACAATCGGAACATTTCGTATTATTACAGTGTTTTTGGTGATTTTATCTGCAAAATAAGTGACCATGGGCCCCAAGAAAGCTTCTAGTGCCAACCCTACAGCAATAAGGGTGAGAATTACTATAGAGATGAAGAAAAAGATCATTGATAAGTATGAAAGTGGAGTGCGTGTCTCCGAGCTGGCCAGGTTGTATAATAAACCCCAATCAACCATCGCTACTATTGGTGGTACAGCTGCTGCTGCTGCTGTACCACCGTCAGCTGCTGCTGCACTGTCAGCTGCTGCTGCTGTAGTACCGTCTGCTGCTGCTGTAGCATCGTCTGCTGCTGCTGTAGCATCGTCTGCTGCTGCTGTAGCATCATCTGCTGCTGCTGTAGCACTGTCAACTGCTGCTGCTGTTGTACCACCGTCAGCTGCTGCTGCTGTAGTACCGTCTGCTGCTGCTGTAGTACCGTCTGCTGCTGCTGCTGTAGCATCGTCTGCTGCTACTGTAGCACTGTCAGCTGCTGCTGCACCACCGTCAGCTGCTGCTGCTGCTGCTGCTGCTGCTGTTGTACCGTCTGCTGCTGCTGTAGTACCGTCTGCTGCTGCTGTAGCATCGTCTGCTGCTGCTGTATCACTGTCAGCTGCTGCTGCTGCTGTAGCACCGTTGTTGGTGTGGCTTATTGAGAATACCAAGAAACAATTAACCCCAGAGGATTTGCCACCCAGGATAACCCAAAAAAGTCAGTGTCATCGAAGACTAACTTATTTCCATTGGGGTCCTTAATCTTGTCTCCCAGGATGCAACCCACACCAGTCGACTAACACCCAGGTGAACAGGGAAAAATGCCTGGAACTAGTGCTCATATTGGTGAATTTAAAGCCAGCAAAGGTTGGTTTGAGAGATTTAAGAATCGTAGTGGCATACACAGTGTGATAAGGCCTGTTCTGGAAGAAAATGCCAAACAGGACCTACAGTACTCAGGAGGAAAAGGCACTCCCAGGACACAGTGTCTCATCAGTCATTGCTGCATCTTCAATAAAGGTAAGTGTCATTTATTCTTCATTTAGTAGAGTAGTACATGCACAATATATATTGTGCATGTACTACTCTACTATTGTGCATGTATCCTTCTCTTTGTGTGTGGGAAAATGTATATTTCATGTGGTAAAAATTTTTTTTTCATACTTTTGGGTGTCTTGCATGGATTAATTTGATTTCCATTATTTCTTATGGGGAAAATTCATTCGCATACCGATCATTTCGCATAACAATGAGCCTTCTTGCACGGATTAAAATCGCTATGCGGGGGTCCACTGTATTTTTATATAGCCGGACTTGAGTAATGGAAATGGGAAATACAATGCCTGCACTTTAAAGGAGGGGTTTGGGATATTGGCAGTTTGGAGGGATACACTGTATATCTTTATACGTACAGGTACCATCCGACTTACGACCGAGCTTGGTTTCGACCAACCGGTCGTAAGTCGAAATGGACATAAGTCGAACCTTGCTACTGAATATCAACATCACATTTTTGTAATGACTTTATTTTATTTTTATTTTGGTATTTCATTTTTTACTTTACTTTTTATGTTGTTAGTAATGTATTTTATACTGTAAGGTTTAGGATAAACACTGTGTACAACACAAACAGTTGTTTATTTCCCAGAAATTTGGCATAAAAAACATGGTTGTAAGTCGAGTGGTGGTATGTCGAGCAGGTCGTAAGTCGGATGGTAGGTGTATGTGCTTTTAAACTGTTGTGTTCTGGGCACCTCTGCAAAAACAGTGATTATGTATGAGTGAGGTGAAAGTGTTGAATGATGATGAAAGTATTTTCTTTTTGGGGATTTTCTTTCTTTTTGGGTCACCCTGCCTCGGTGGGAGACAGCCAACTTGCTAAAAAAAAAAAAAAAAAAAAAAGAGTATATGTGACGATTTCACCAGATATTGGCTGTCAAACTGACAGACTTGACTTGACTGAGTTGCTTATGGTGACCTGTGATGCATTAGGAAAGAGGTGGCACTTAAATAATTGCAGCTAGATATTAAGTAATTGAAACTTGAGTTACTGAACTAGTAACGGCAAAGTTGGCACTTGACCAGTGGCAGTAGTTGAAGGCTATCGGCAATGAAGGCATTGAACTTGCTTGATGCTTCTTCTTGACGGATCATTGTGTGTGCTCATTGTTTGCTGGAAACCTTGACACACTTTCCAGTGAGGGCTGCTGCTACTCAGGTGGTCATTTCAGTTGTTGAGGAGTTACAGAAGGATGACTGCAAATATCATAGGATATATGAATAAAAATGAAACGCCAACCCTGTTATCATATTGTTTTTGTTATCCTCGGCAGTTGTTGAACAATAGACAGTTAGGTTTATGACAGATTCAGTACAAGCTCAGCCTTCAATACAGCGTTACCAACTTAGATATTATTTATAAAAGTTTCCAAGTTATAATTAGATCAAGTTAGTGATTGCCATATTTTGAATAAGAAAAGCAATCTTGATATTGCATTTGAAGCAAATACAGCACATACAAGTATCAAATACAAATTAAATACAAATACATGAATTTAGTTTTTTCCAAATACAAATAAAATACAAAAATAAATTTTTGTGTTTATATTTGTATTTACAAATGCATGTATGTATTTAGTCCCATCCTAGGATTGAGCTTCATTTAGAGGTGCCCCAACAAAATTTTTTACTCCTACAAAATGGAAATTCCTGTTTATTGTTACTTCTTCCTTGACAGTTGTCTCCCACCTTGGCGTTGTGATCACAAGAAGAAAACATGTTCACCAACATTCATTCAGTTACTGTCTTTTCAGGAGTGTGTTGACATCACAATCAGATTTCCTCATCTATTAATATATTATTAATTTTTGTAACACATCAGCCACATCTCAAACAAGCAGTTTTTGTTGTTCTTGACTTCCTTTTTCCTAGAAAGATAATGGGAAAGCTTGTTTTATGGGGATGATATTTTAAGGTAATTGGAGCACCCCTAAATGAACCCTAATATTTTCTAAATTTTGCTTAGATTGTTTTTTCTTGGGATCATAGTGATGGGGCAAGTCTATAAGATTTCAGATCTTCATTTTTGTGAACCACCCTAATATATATGAGCGTGTTAGATAGGAGTGAATGGAGACGAATGATACTTGGGACCTGACGATCTGTTGGAGTGTGAGCAGGGTAATATTTAGTGAAGGGATTCAGGGAAACCGGTTATTTTCATATAGTCGGACTTGAGTCCTGGAAATGGGAAGTACAATGCCTGCACTTTAAAGGAGGGGTTTGGGATATTGGCAGTTTGGAGGGATATGTTGTGTATCTCTATACGTATATGCTTCTAAACTGTTATATTCTGAGCACCTCTGCAAAAGCAGTGATAATGTGTGAGTGTGGTGAAAGTGTTGAATGATGATGAAAGTATTTTCTTTTTGGGGATTTTCTTTCTTTTTTTGGGTCACCCTGCCTCGGTGGGAGACGACCGACTTGTTGAAAAAAAAAAAAAAAATTACCTATTACATTTAGGGATAGCATTTTATATAATCACAGGCTTCAGTTAGGAAGAAGAGGAGATCTCTACATATTTTTTATTTTGTGTAACACAGTAGCCTTTTCCTACTAAGGTAGGGTTACCTAAACAAGAGGGAATACATTCCCAGTCATTGATGCACCCACAGTTTGCATACTTCTGGCAAGGCAACAATTGAATGAATGATGGTGATTTTTTTTTATTTCCATCCTACCTCAGTGAGAGAGCCAGTGTGCTAATAAATGATTATGTAAAAAGATCTTTTTTTTTTTTTTCAACAAGTCGGCCGTCTCCCACCGAGGCAGGGTGACCCAAAAAAGAAAGAAAATCCCCAAAAAGAAAATACTTTCATCATCATTCAACACTTTCACCACACTCACACATTATCACTGCTTTTGCAGAGGTGCTCAGAATACAACAGTTTAGAAGCATATACGTATAGAGATACACAACATATCCCTCCAAACTGCCAATATCCCAAACCCCCTTTAAAGTGCAGGCATTGTACTTCCCATTTCCAGGACTCAAGTCCGACTATATGAAAATAACCGGTTTCCCTGAATCCCTTCACTAAATATTACCCTGCTCACACTCCAACAGATCGTCAGGTCCCAAGTATCATTCGTCTCCATTCACTCCTATCTAACACGCTCATGCACGCTTGCTGGAAGTCCAAGCCCCTCACCCACAAAACCTCCTTTACCCCCTCTTTCCAACCCTTTCGAGGACGACCCCTACCCCTCTTTCCTTCCCCTATAGATTTATATGCTTTCCATGTCATTCTACTTTGATCCATTCTCTCTAAATGACCAAACCACCTCAACAACCCCTCTTCTGCCCTCTGACTAATGCTTTTATTAACTCCACACCTTCTCCTAATTTCCACACTCCGAATTTTCTGCATAATATTTACACCACACATTGCCCTTAGACATGACATCTCCACTGCCTCCAACCGTCTCCTCGCTGCTGCATTTACCACCCAAGCTTCACATCCATATAAGAGTGTTGGTACTACTATACTTTCATACATTCCCTTCTTTGCCTCCATAGATAACGTTTTTTGACTCCACATATACCTCAACGCACCACTCACCTTTTTTCCCTCATCAATTCTATGATTAACCTCATCCTTCATAAATCCATCCGCCAACACGTCAACTCCCAAGTATCTGAAAACATTCACTTCTTCCATACTCCTCCTCCCCAATTTGATATCCAATTTTTCTTTATCTAAATCATTTGATACCCTCATCACCTTACTCTTTTCTATGTTCACTTTCAACTTTCTACCTTTACACACATTCTCAAACTCATCCACTAACCTTTGCAATTTTTCTTTAGAATCTCCCATAAGCACAGTATCATCAGCAAAAAGTAACTGTGTCAATTCCCATTTTGAATTTGATTCCCCATAATTTAATCCCACCCCTCTCCCGAACACCCTAGCATTTACTTCTTTTACAACCCCATCTATAAATATATTAAACAACCATGGTGACATTACACATCCCTGTCTAAGACCTACTTTTACCGGGAAGTAGTCTCCCTCTCTTCTACACACCCTAACCTGAGCCTCACTATCCTCATAAAAGCTCTTTACAGCATTTAGTAACTTACCACCTATTCCATATACTTGCAACATCTGCCACATTGCTCCTCTATCCACTCTATCATATGCCTTTTCTAAATCCATAAATGCAATAAAAACTTCCCTACCTTTATCTAAATACTGTTCACATATATGATACTTATAAGATACTAGAAAACCAGTTAAAAGTATGATAGAAAACTGTCTCACATTTCCAACAAAATTTTGAAGTACCTCTTTTTCAGGTGTTTACACGAACGGATTCGTTGAAGTCTCATATGGTACGGATGCATGAGGAAGATGGTGGGCTCAATTGTTACATCTGTGGTAAAAACTTTCCAAGTCAAGGTCAGCTTGAAATGCATGTCAGAGTTCACACAGGTGAAAGACCATTTATATGTAATTACTGTGCCAAAGGCTTTGTGCAGAAGGTGCACCTACGGACACATCTTCGAACAATGCATAATATGCAAGAAATTCAAAATACACCATGCAGAATATGTAATGCAATGTTGGATGGCAGGGCTGGCCTCAGGGAACACTACAGTACTATACATGGCCTTACAAATAATCAGTACAAGTCCAGAGTTGCAAAACTAAGAAAGGAAGGCAAAATACCGGAACTACCTCCTCCTGTTGTGAAGGAAGTAGATCCATCTCTAAATTATTATAAAGTTAATGTAACAGAGGTACTGTCACAACCCACTACTTCCACTCCAGTAACTTCGACTAAGACCTATACACGTAAAGGTTCAGAAGAATTGCGGGAGATACGTAAAACAATTTCATCGGTTTCCAGAAGTGTCTCCAGCAGCACAAATACAACTCAGCCAACATTTGAAACACTTGGAGTTAAAATAGAAGAAGAAGATACGCCAAGACGGAGAGATCAAGAGGAATTAAATATTGTTGAATCTGCATTTAAGGTGAGTAGGATAAGAAAACTGAGAGAGTATAACCTATTAGTGTCCACACCCCTCCTTTATATATACATTTCCCCACTAAGCTAAAGTGAACACTTAACAAGACATTACTCCCTAAAAACCAATTGTTCCATCTTTGATTTAACACAATCACAGGTGCCTAATTGAAGACTCGAGCCCCCCTACCACTTAAAGCCTCCATTCCCTCCCACTAACCCTACATGTATGCATGTGTATACTGTATTTTTAAGTATATTGTGATATCTTGCAAGGAAACACAGGGAAAAACATTGCTCCATCTCATGTCCTGCTGTAAGGGAGGCTGAATTATTTTTTTAAACATGAAAAATGCTGTATTACTTAGTTTTTCTTGCAAAATATGTAAATGTATATATTTAACACAAAATTATTGTAGAAACATTGATTACATTGTGTTTTTAAGTGCCTAATTGTTACATGAGCCAAATTAATTTCCATTTTGTTGTATGCAATTATTCCTAAAATGTTTCTTTTCTGTCTGGTTAATTCAGCAATTTATTACATCTCTTCAGTTTTATTATGCTGCCCTTTGTTTTTCCACTTTCATTTTCCTTACATGATTGAGTACTTATCCAAGGTTAAATTCCTTTGTTTGTTATTCACTCCACTTACTTAGTTTGTCTCAGTCTTCTTGTAGTGATTTAAAGCCATTTTGTTATGTTGTTTCACAACCATGTATAATCTTTTAGCATGAAAAATTGTGTGTGTATATGATAAGTTATTCATAATGATTAGTTTATGCAATTGAATCTTTTAAACAGGTTGCAGAGCAAATGGATCAGCTGGAAGGCAATGTACCAGGAAGTGCCACCATCCTTGTTGCTGGTGAAGATTCAGCTACCACTGGTGTGTATTATGCCATTCCAGTGGTGATGGATAACACTACTACATCCACTGCTGCTGCTACTACTACTACTGCACACACATTCTTAGCAACAACTTCAATCTCATCTCAGCAACACCTTACCTCAACCAATACCATCACCTCCAATGGAACATCGATGATTTCTGCTACCCCTGTTGTATCATCGGGTCTCCAGGAAGTTCATTTGGGACAAGACGACATAGACGAAGAATATGCACAATTTGCAGCTGAACACTCGCACATTGGAAATGAAGGCTTTAATGCAGAGAGCTTAAGTAACAAAGGTTCAATTGTTAAAGCTGAACCATTGCAACTTTTCACGGACCCCAGTGATCCTTCACAATCAGAAACAGTCGAGATGTTCACTATGTGAACATTATGTAATTAATATAATTTTTTTAAAATCTGTCAAATGTATTTTATCCTGTTGATAATACAGGAGTGTCTCGTCAGTCACTGAATTTTAAGTGTGTTATTGCACTGGATTTCCAGCAGTGTTTGTAGCACAGGTACATTGCCATGAGAGGTTGTTCAAAATAATACTATTTTAAGTAAAAGTAACACAGTTTAGCATGTTCTATATTATTAACTTTACTTTTTTTTTTCTCATTGCTTACCACCAAAGATATGTGCTGAGTTTTTGTGATTTTTAGTCATTACTTTTAGCAGTTTTGGTAAGCTACTTTTTATCTGTGCTTTCCATTTTATTATTTTTGTAGAATATTTAAATTATGATTATTTTTAAATATACATGTAGATTTCTGTTTCTTGACTTCATGGTAAATTATTTATTAGAACATTCCCCGCCAGAAGTTGTACATTAATTTCTGTATACTTGTAGGAAAATGTCAGATCTATATTCATATCATATAAAGACTTTGACAATTAAAAGAGGATCCATCAACTACTGATCTTTCTATAGCTTTTACAAAGAATTATGGCTTAGACCCTTGACACTGAGTCTTTCTCATGAATTATATGACTCAAATAAACATGGTATTAATAGTGCTGTATGACAGCATATATTTTGATCATGTGGACAGTGGCTATTGTGAAAATCTTCACTTAAAGCAGTCAATGAAACAAATTTATAGTGAGCTCTTAAGTGATAACATAAATTTGAGTAGTGTATTACAGGTATCTAGAGCAAGGGTGAGCTATTATTTTGTTTTGTGGGCCACATCAGCTTAGTAGAAAATTGTAAGTTTTTAACAACGGAACAAATTCAAATCTTCAGTTTGTGCATAGAAAAGAATAAGATACATTATTGATATTTTCTAACAAATTGAGTGTCTCCCACCAATGTAGGACGACTCAGAAAAGAAGAAATGCTTACACCATCACTCACTCCATCACTGTCTTGACAGAGGCATGCTGACATTACAACTTACCCTTCCAAACCACAATATCCCTACCCCTACCTTCAGAGTGCAGGCACTGTACTTTTCACCTTCAGGATTTATGTTTGGTTAACCGGTTTCCCTGAATTCCTTCATAAATGCTACCTTGCTCCCACTCCAACAGTACATCAAGTCATGAAAAAATCAATTGCCTCCACTCGCTCCTAACACACACACACACCCCTGTTGGATGTCCAAGTCCCTCGTATACAAAGTCTCTCTATTCCCTCCCTCCAATCTTTCCTAGGATGACCCCCTCCACCTCCTTTCCACTGCAGATTTCTACACCCTCATTTTTATTTTTTTATTAACACATCGGCTAATTCCCACCAAGGCAGGGTGGCCCGAAAAAGAAAAACTTTCAGCATTCACTCCACACCATCTTGCCAGAGGGGTGCTTTACAGTACAGTTATAAAACTGCAACATTAACACCCTCCTTCAGAGTGTAGACACTGTACTTCCCATCTCCAGGACTCAAGTCCGGCCTGCCGGTTTCCCTGACTCCCTTCATAAATGTTACTTTGCTCACACTCCAACAGCACGTCAAATATTAAAAACCATTTGTCTCCATTCCTATAAAATATGCTCCTGCACGCTTGCTGGAAGTCCAAGCCCCTTGCACACATAACCTCCTCTACCCCCTCCCTCCAACCCTTCCTAAGCTGACCCCTACCCTGCCTTCCCTCCACTACAGATTTATACACTCTCGAAGTCATTCTGTTTTGTTCCATTCTCTCTACATATCCGAACCACCTCAACAACCCCTCCTTAGCCCTCTGGATAATAGTTTTGGTAATTCCACACCTCTAATTTCCAAACTACGAATTCTCTGCATTATATTCACACTACACATTTTGGGAGATTTTGGGAGATGTTAAGTGAATGTGATGTGGTTCGGACATGTAGAGAGAATGGAGCGAAACAGAATGACTTCAAGAGTGTATCAGTCTGTAGTGGAAGGAAGGCGGGGTAGGGGTCGGCCTAGGAAGGGTTGGAGGGAGGGGGTAAAGGAGGTTTTGTGTGCGAGGGGCTTGGACTTCCAGCAGGCATGCGTGAGCGTGTTTGATAGGAGTGAATGGAGACAAATGGTTTTTAATACTTGACGTGCTGTTGGAGTGTGAGCAAAGTAACATTTATGAAGGGATTCAGGGAAACCGGCAGGCCGGACTTGAGTCCTGGAGATGGGAAGTACAGTGCCTGCACTCTGAAGGAGGGGTGTTAATGTTGCAGTTTAAAAACTGTAGTGTAAAGCACCCTTCTGGCAAGACAGTGATGGAGTGAATGATGGTGAAAGTTTTTCTTTTTCGGGCCACCCTGCCTTGGTGGGAATCGGCCAGTGTGATAATAAAAAAAAAAAAATACACATTGCCCTCGGACATGACATCTACACTGCCTCCAGCCTTCTCCCCGTTGCAGCATTCATCACCCATGCTTCACACTCATACAAGAGTTGATACAACTATACTCTCATACATTCCCCTCTTTGCTTCCACGGACAAAGTTCTTTGTCTCCACAGACTCCTAAGTGCACCACTCACCCTTTTCCCCCTCATCAGTTCTATGATTGACACCCTCATAGTCATCCTATTTTGATCCACTCTCTCTGAATGTCCAAGACCACCTAAACAACCCCTCCTCAGCCCTCTGGATAATACTTTTAGTAGCCCTGCACCATCTAATCTCCAAACTATGACTTCTCTGCATTATATTAACACCACACATTGTCCTCGACAAGATATCTCTGCCTTCAGCCTCATTGCTGCAGTGTTTAAAACCCATACTTCATGCCCATATAGGTTTGCTAGTGCTACTATACTCTGGTACACTGCCTCCATGGATAAAGTTCTTTGTCTCCACAGATACCTCAGCACCACCCACCTTTTTCCCTTGGTCAATTCTATGGCTCACCTCATCTTTCATAGATTTTTCTGACAGGCCCACTCCCATATCTGAAGACATTCGCTACCTCCATACTTCTTCCTTTCGATCTGATATAAGTTAAAAAGTGAGCAGACATTATTTCAATAAATGCTTTTTTATATTAATGAAACTGTGAGAGGCTTACCAAAAAACATACAGTTGTTAGGTGACTGCCCAATATATGCTCCTCATTAGGACATAATCAAATAGTTTTCTTAAATTGGAAACTATCAATTTTCCTAAATTGCTAGAAACAGTGGCAGGATAGATATGGGCCACAAGTCATATTTGGCTCATCCCTGATCTAGAGAGAGTGATTTTTTTTTTATTTCAGTCTTCCAATTTGGGCATTGAACATTTGAGGATTAAAATAGGTTACTAGAACATAAACCTCAGAGGAAAACAAGAACCTGTTGTATATATACTTGATTATGTATCATACTTAATAACCAAAGTTGACATATTTTTGGTGACTTGTTAGGCATGACACACACACTTTAGTATATATACAGTATGTTCTTGTCCAGCCAAATTTTGCCTTAAATTTTTTGTTCATCTTGTACATTTATAGATATATTTACATAACAAGAAATAGGATACTGTAACTAGTTTGAACTTCTATTAACAGTAGTCTAACCTAACCATACTAAAATTTATACAGTATACAGTGGAACCTAGATTATCCACTAAATATACCCTCCAGGTATACCTTATGAACATTTTCATACAATACAAATGTGTTTAATCCCAAAACAGTATAAAAATCCTATATATCAAATCCTCCCATCCTTCTTTCCAAAACAGTCTAACAAATTGTACCAAGCAGAAACCCACCTTACACATGCGACAAATACTGTATACATTGAGTATGCCTGGAGGGTGTTCCAAGAGTCAACACCCCTGCAGCCCAGTCCATGTCCAGGCCTCTTGATGGATCAGGGCCTGATAAATATTTTTTTGCTTGATTTCTGACCAAAATTATGGCTTTATCTCAACTAACTTATCAACCGTATACCAAAGATCGTGTATTTGATAAAGCAACATGTGAGGAAATTATATTAAATTATCAGTGTTATGAAATGCATTAAGAATCTCCTTTCACATTTTTTTTTATCATAGCCGTTTCCCACATGTCCTGACCAATTTCTACCAACAAAAACAGTTATCATTTAAACCAAACATCTTTATCTATCATCCAAATGTTTGGATGATAGATAATTTTGGATATTAAATGAAGATGTTTACCATGACTTTGATACTTCTCTTCCTTATTCATCTTAAACCAAACAGTTATGTATAATATACAAAATGTTTAGGGAAATTGAATTATGATTGATGAGGTAAAAAAAAATTCATAAAGGTATAACATGCTGTAAATATAATTATGTACATCACATATAATGCTCTACCAGAATTGTTGCCATTCCTCAAGTCTGCCAGATAAGTATATTAATAACCAGAGGAAAAATGTGTAAGTGGAACATTCATCTGCTACTGTGCTCTGTGTATTTACTGTATAAAAGAACATTGAAAAATAAAATAAATGTATGGTTGCAGCAAATATTGCACAAAGTAAATTCTGTATTCTTTTATGTTAATGGTATGCAGTATTGAAAGTTTATGAGTAAGACACGTTCAGCATTTAGGTACTGTTATTGACAAAACATTTCAGCTGCACAGTGGGCTTCGTTAGTCGAACATGGAGATAATTAAAACCCTGTAGACAGTAGTAGTGAGGTAGTTTGAAGTGTTCATTCCCTCAGTCTTGAGACTGACCACATTCATGACTGTTCACCTCACACTACCTCTGTATTTTTACCATCTCCAGTGTTGTAATTAGTACTCTGTATTAAACTGATGAAGCTTGACAAGCAGACAAAATGCTTTGGTAATAAAGATACCTAAGTGTTGCACTTGTTCATTCTTTCTCTACATAAAGCTTATCTATTGTAACAGGAAAATCAAAAAATATTTATTTATTAACATATTCTAAAATACTTTTTGTAAGTGGAATATTCAAATTTCCAAATGTTTTTCCTGAAAGCCTTCTTTATTCCTCCAAGGCTGAGTTCCCCAATTTTCACTAAAGGTTTTATAATTATATTTTGCTCCATAGGACCACGTTGTCCATATGTATATTTGCACATCTCTGCCTAACCCTTCAAACGATGTGCCTTGATGCAGGTGAGGGGCTCTTGGGCTAGGGAATTGGAGCCACCCTTCCCTTCCTTAGGTTAAATGTGATTACCTCTCAGACCCCTGGTGCTGTAGGACCCTTGTGGGTTTAGTACTCCTCCATGAATATATGTACTATAATAATAATAATTTACATGATTTTTATAGGTGGGAAAGACCAAGAAAATCTTTATAAAACATTGCAAGAAGTCAATGTTTCAGCAATAAATCCTCTTCAAGGGGGGCTCCTTGGCGTGGTGAAGAGGCTCTTGGTCTGAGGAATTAGACCTGTCGGTCTTCTTCCTCAGACCGAACCTAATTACCCCCCAATCTCCCCTCCCCTATCCCATCCTCCCCTTTTTCGTTTCCTCCTCCTCCTCCCCACCCCTCCCTTTTGCCCTTCCTCTTTTTGGCCTTTGGGATTTCTCCCACAGGCGCGCTAGTTCCTAGGTAGGGGAAAGGATACCGGGGTCTATCCCATTCCGTTGAGGTTCTTGGCAGTGGCGTAGTTTGCCGTGGAATCTGGATCGCCTGGGGATGTCCCGATCCCTCTCCGGTATCCCGGAGTAGCTTTGGGTGTCTTTCGGGCGATGGGTGTATCTCTGGAAGCCACCTTTCGGATTCCGGGGGTGGTGGCCGAAGGAGGTATGCTTTGTGGCGGATATCCGGCCGCCCTCTCTTTTGTCCACCGAGGTAGCTCGGCAGATGTGAGGTTGCTATCCCGGATTGTTAGTTTACTAGCATGATGGGTAAGGTATGGCACGGGTTCCATGCTGCATCTGCGCTACTTGCGGTGCTGAGGTCCTCTTGGGCGCGGAGGGAGATTTCTGGCCCTTTCATTCCTCCTAGGAACTATCCCTCCCCGGTCCCCCCCCTTTTTTTTTATTCTTTTTTTTTTATTTTTATTTTATTTTCTTCTTTCTTTTTTTTCTTAAAAACAAAAAGAAAGAAGTAACCTAACCATGGCAGCCCTAGTCCATAAACCTACTACCCCCGGGCCCCTTCTTGATACCGCACCCTGTTCTGACCTCGCCTTGTCTTTGGACCACTCTTCAGACACTCCACATGCCTCTGTACCTATTGCCGGTGCTGTTTCCTCACCCACTTCAGGTACTGAGGCCTCGACTGACTCCTTCGATTTATCGGACCTTCGCTCTCCTCTGACTATGCTTCCGGCCTCTCCCTCTACGGTGCGGCAATTTTCAAATCGCCGACCCATTCCACGTCGGACCAACTCTGGTCCCACGCCTAAACGCCAACGACAATTACCTGCTGATGATACTTCTCCACCTTCTCGTTCTTCTCAGAAACGATCGACACGTCCTTCACTACCTTTCCACGCTCAGTTTCAGACTGACCAATGGACTAAATTCTTCACTTTACGACCGACTTCCTCTACTGCCTATCTTTCTGACCACAGTATTGGCAAGGCACTCCTACGCCATGTTGGTAAAGATATTTCTTTTCATGCTCTTAAGAGCGGTATGCGCATCATTACCGTACAGAATGCTACCCAGGCTCATGAGCTCTCTCGTCTTTCCCATATTGATACTGTTCCTGTCACTCTTGAAAAACATCATTCCCTCAATTCTTGTAGTGGTACCGTCATTCTGCCCCATACCATAGTTCAACAAAATTTCCAGACATGTGGCACTGACATTCTTGAACAGCTGGAACTCCAAGATCTCCCAATCCTCAAGGTAGACACTTACGTTCTTCCTGCCCGCGGGCGGAGACGATACCCTAGTAATGTGGCTCGTTTAACTTTTGACAGCCGAGAACTCCCATCCTCAGTTTATATAGCAGGACATCGGTTACAAGTTCGAAAGGTGATCCCTACACCACAACAGTGTAGAAATTGCTGGCGATTTGGCCATCCAGCGAAATATTGCAGATCTATCACCGAATGCCCAGTCTGTGGTGCCGATGACCATTCTAATACGTCTTGCAATCGATCTCCCTCTTGCCTTAACTGTCATGAGGCTCACCCTTCGTACTCTCGCCGTTGTCAAGTCTATTTAAACGAGCGGGAAATCCGTTACCTCAAAGAGACAGAAGGTCTCCCTTATGCCATGGCAGTTTCTCATCTCCGCCTTCAAGGGAGACTCCCACGTGTTTCTTATTCCCGTGTTTCAAAACGTCCCCCCACTTCTGGTATCCCATCTTCTACACCCACCTCTGTGGTTACCTCTCCCATAGTCACTCCTGTATCTAATCCTTTTGCTGTCCTCGGCTCAGATGTCCCTACTTCAACGCCTCAGTCTGATCTCGCTTCTTCGAGTTCTCTCTCAGAAGCCTCAGTATCGACGAGACCTCGTACGACACCTCCTCCCAATCGTCCCTCTACTTCTCAAAAGTCAAAAAAAGGTCCGTTAACACCTCCTACCCATCTTCCACCTCCTCATTTTACCCTCCCTGTCTCTGTCCCTGGTTCTCCCCCTCTCACTGGCTCAGTTACAAGTGTAGAGGTTCACCCTCCTCCTCGTACTGTACCTTCCTCCCCTGTTCCCTCCCAAGTTTCTTCCTCTTCTGCCACCTCCCAGGTTCCTGCCTCTTCTGTCCCCTGCCATGCTTCTCCAGTTCCCTCCACCCTTTCGCCCCCCCCCCTACCTTGGTACAGTCCAATACAGTTCCAATCTTTACTCATCCTCCCCCTACCATTTCCAATATTGTCTCCCATACGACGTCTCTGAATTCCGAAACACTTGAAGCAATCTCTGAATATATTGCAGAGACCAAACCATCAATGGACACTGATCCACCTTCCGCTCTTTCTCTCTCCTCTGCTCCATCTGCGCAACTCCTTTCTTCACAGCGCACCGTTCCTTCGCTGCTTGAACGTTTTCCACTACCTCCGCATGTGGACTTTTCTAACCCCTCTAGTCCGTAGGAACCTTTACCTGCGGATTTCAAGTATCTTTATTATTGCCAATCACGGCCTATTTACAGTGGAATATACGCGGCCTCAGGGGTAATCAGGGTGAGCTTCAGATTTTACTCTCCCAGTTTGCCCCTGTTGGTGTCTGCTTACAGGAACCAAAATTACACTCTGCTGTTATTTCTCCCATCTCAGGCTATAATTTATTGTATTCTTCAGATCCTTTTCCTGATGGGACCTTTAATGAAAGTGCCCTTCTTCTACGCACTGATATTCCGTACCATCAGCTATTTGTTCATACTTCGCTGCATTACACAGCAGCCCGTATCCACTTACATAGGTGGTATACGCTCTGTTCTTTATATCTCTCTCCTCGGGCATTATCTATTCCGGATATTGCCTTCCTTGTTTCGTCATTACCGCCACCGATTCTGTTACTTGGTGATTTTAATGCCCACCATTTCCTCTGGGGGGGTCTCACTGTGATTCCCGTGGAATTCAGTTACAGGCTTTTCTTGCCACCCACCCCCTCCATGTTTTAAATACAGGTACTCACACCCATTTTGATCCTCGGACTCATACTCTCTCTTGCATCGATCTCTCAGTCTGCTCTTCCTCCGCCGCATTAGACTTCACTTGGTCTGTTCTCCCGGACTTACATGACAGTGATCATTTCCCAATCATTCTTACTTCCCCTTCATATTCGCCACCTCTTCGCACCCCACGCTGGCAATTTAATCGGGCAAATTGGAACCTTTACTCACACCTAACTGTTTTTAAAGAGGTTCCTTCTTCGTCCTCCATCGATGAGCTTTTACACCTCTTCTCGTCCTCTGTTTTCACCGCAGCTTCTCATTCTATACCCCAAACTTCGGGCAGGCATTCTCAGAAATGCATGCCTTGGTGGTCTCCTGCTTGTGCTCGTGCAGTACGTTTGAAACGCGCTGCATGGGGCAGGTACCGGTACAATAGAACCACAGAGAGACTCCTTGATTTTAAACAGAAGCGTGCGATCGCTCGCCGTGTCATCCGTGACGCTAAACACACTTGCTGGCGAGATTATGTCTCCACCATCACCTCTGCTTCCTCTATGAGTGCAGTCTGGAAAAAAGTACGAAAACTGAGTGGTAAATATTCTCCTGACCCGGCTCCTGTTCTGCGGGTTGCCGGTGTTGATATAGCAAACCCACTAGATGTTGCTAATGAAATTGGCAATCATCTGGTCCGTATTTCTCAGGGACTCCATCTATGCCCCTCATTTCTTTCCTCAAAGTCTGCCAGAGAGTTAGCACCCTTGGACTTTTCTTCTCTCAGAGAAGAACAGTATAATGTGCCTTTTACACTTCAAGAACTGGAGGCAACACTCTCAGCTTGTTGATCATCGGCAGCTGGGCCCGACGACATTCATATTCGTATGCTACAACATTTACATCAGTCAGCCCTTGCAGTCCTATTACGCCTTTACAATCTTATTTGGTCATAAGGAGTTCTTCCACAGCTGTGGAAATCCGCCGTTGTTCTCCCTTTCCGCAAACCAGGCAACGGGACATGAAACCTCCCACTATCGTCCCATTGCTCTTACCAGTGCAGTTTGCAAAGTAATGGAACGCCTAGTAAATAGACGTTTAGTGTGGTATTTAGAGACACACAACAGTCTCTCCACTCGTCAATATGGCTTTCGTAAGGGACGTTCTACCATAGACCCCTTACTACGCTTGGATACGTATGTTCGTAATGCCTTTGCGAATAAACACTCAGTTATTGCCATATTTTTTGACCTTGAGAAGGCATATGACACAACTTGGAGGTATAATATTTTAGCCCAAGCCCACTCCTTGGGCCTTCGAGGCAATCTACCATCCTTCCTTAAGAACTTTTTAACTGACAGGCATTTCCGTGTTCGGGTTAATAATGTGCTCTCCCCGGACTTTATCCAAGCTGAAGGTGTCCCCCAGGGATGTGTTCTGAGCACAACACTTTTTCTCCTTGCTATTAATGATTTGGCCTCTAGTCTTCCATCAAATATTTGGTCATCACTCTATGTTGATGACTTCGCTATTGCCTGTGCAGGCGCTGACTGTCACCTCATTACAGTTTCTCTCCAACATGCAGTCGACCGTGTTTCCAATTGGGCCACCACACGTGGGTTTAAATTTTCCAGCACTAAAACCCACCAAATTACTTTCACTAGACGCTCTGTCATCTCCGATCATCCTTTGTACCTCTATGGCTCCCGTATTCCTGAACGTGATACAGTCAAGTTTCTGGGCCTCCTCTTTGATCGTAGGTTATCCTGGAAACCTCACATTACCTCTCTGAAGGCAACTTGTCACAGCTGGCTGAACCTTCTTAAAACCCTTGCTCATCTTTCATGGGGAGCTGATCGTCGAACCCTCCTTCGCCTACATTCCACCCTTATTTTATCGAAACTTGATTATGGTGACCAGATCTATTCAGCGGCATCTCCTGCTACTCTCTCTAGCCTTAACCCCATTCATCATCAAGGATTACGTTTATGCCTTGGTGCTTTTCGCTCTTCCCCTATCGAGAGCCTCTATGCAGAAGCGAACGTTCCATCCTTATCCGATCGCCGTGATGCCCATTGCCTGCGCTACTATGTACGCTCTCATGATCTCCGCAATCCTTCCATTTATAGAATGGTCACTGATATTAGTAGACATTCTTTATTTGTTCGCCGCCCCTGTTTACTCCGTCCCTTCTCTCTTCGCCTTCGTTCGCTCTTGTCTTCTCTTCAACTACCACCTTTCTTTGCACATGTAGCATCTCACTTTTCCCTACCCCCCTGGGAAGTTCCAGCTGTTCAAGTCGTGTTCTTTCTGCCTCCCTTGCTCGAAAGCCCAACTGTCTACGGTCGCTTCCCGCTCTCTTTTTCTTGACCACTTTCACTCTCATTCTCATGCCATTGCTGTGTACACAGATGGCTCTAAGTCTTCTGACGGCGTAGGATTCGCAGCAGTGTTTCCGGACAGCGTCGTACAAGGGCATTTACTATCTTCGGCTAGTATTTTTACTGCTGAATTATATGCCATCCTTACAGCACTTATCCGTATTGCATCTATGCCTGTGTCATCATTTGTGGTTGTCTCAGACTCCCTTAGTGCTTTACAGGCTATACAAAAATTTGATACACCTCACCCCTTAGTCCTCCGTATCCAACTTTGGCTACGCCGCATCTTTACCAAGCATAAAGATATTGTTTTTTGTTGGGTCCCTGGTCATATTGACGTACAGGGCAATGAACAGGCAGACACTGCTGCGCGGTCAGCAGTACATGACCTACCAGTTTCTTATAGAGGTATTCCATTTACGGACTATTTTGCTGCAATATCTTCCCACCTTCACACCCGTTGGCAACAACGTTGGTCTACTATGCTCGGCAACAAACTTCAATCTATTAAACCGAGTATAGGTTACTGGCCGTCTTCTTATCACCAGTGTCGAGGTTGGGAGACTACTCTCTCCCGTCTTCGCATTGGCCATACTCATCTTACTCATGGATATCTCATGGAGAGGCGTCTTGCTCCTCTCTGTGAGAATTGCCAAGCTCCATTATCAGTCAGCCACATTCTGTTGGACTGCCCACTTTATCAACGAGCACGCAGAATCTACCTCTGTCGTTGTCTTCGCTCCGCTGCTCTCTCTTTACCTTCCCTTCTCGCTGATGGACCCACCTTTCATCCGGACTCTCTCATTGACTTTTTGACAACAACTGACTTACTTCACAAATTCTGATACCTTCAGCCCTTTCTACTTCAATCTCTTGCTACCCTCTACCCCCGTACTATCCCCTGCCCCGCTGTTTTCTGTAATCTGCTGATCATCCCCCCTCCCTTCTGCCATCCAATACCCTCGCTTCCTTCCCTACCCTGCAGCGCTGTATAGCCCTAGTGGCTTAGCGCTTCTTTTTGATTATAATAATAATCAGCAATAAATCCATCATCATCTTCAGGAATCATGTTCTGGAATACGACATAATACAGTGGACCCCCGGTTAACGATATTTTTTCACTCCAGAAGTATGTTCAGGTGCCAGTACTGACCGAATTTGTACCCATAAGGAATATTGTGAAGTAGATTAGTCCATTTCAGACCCCCAAACATACACGTACAAACGCACTTACATAAATACACTTACATAATTGGTGGCATTCGGAGGTGATCGTTATGCAGGGGTCCACTGTATTGTACAAATATATTATGTAATAGAAATTACGATGCAAAATAGCAAAACATGGGAAAATTTTAAAAAAATTAGGTACACTGGTAAGGAGCTGGCTGTTTGCCTTTTTTTTTTTTTTTTTTTTTTTTTTTTTTTTTTTTTTAACAAATATTCCATATACTGCACCCCTCAGGGAAAGTTCCTTGATGTTGGTGAGGGGCTCTTGATTTAGGGAATTGGATCTGTGCTCCAGTTCCCCGAATTAAGCCTGAATGCCTTCCACATTCTCCCCCCCCCCAGGCGCTGTATAATCCTATGGGTTTAGCGCTTCCCCTTGATTATAATAATAT
>NC_091307.1:25086367-25098867 GCF_038502225.1 Cherax quadricarinatus | reverse complement strand
TCTCCCCGCTACACTCCCTCTCCCCACTACAGTCCCACTCCCCACTACACTCCCACTCCCCACTACACTCCCTCTCCCCACTAAACTCCCTCTCCCCACTAAACTCCCTCTCCCCACTAAACTCCCTCTCCCCACCACTCACTCTCCCCACTCAAACACCCACTCTCCCCACTCAAACACCCACTCTCCCCACTCAAACACCCACTCTCCCCACTCCCCTCTCCCCACTACACTCTCCTCTCCCCACTACACTCCCTCTCCCCACTACACTCCCTCTCCCCACTACACTCCCTCTCCCCACTACACACCCAATCCCCACAACACACCCTCTCCCACTACACTCCCTCTCCCCACTACACTCCCTCTCCCCACTACACTCCCTCTCCCCACTACACTCCCTCTCCCCACTACACTCCCTCTCCCCACTACACTCCCTCTCCCCACTACACTCCCTCTCCCCACTACACTCCCTCTCCCCACTCCCTCACTACACTCCCTCTCCCCACTACACTCCCACTCCCCACTACACTCCCTCTCCCCACTACACTCCCACTCCCCACTACTCTCCCACTCCCCACTACACTCCCTCTCCCCACTACACTCCCTCTCCCCACTACACTCCTACTCCCCACTACACTCCCTCTCCCCACTACACTCCCTCTCCCCACTACACTCCTACTCCCCACTACACTCCCTCTCCCCACTACACTCCCTCTCCCCACTACACTCCCTCTCCCCACTACACTCCCTCTCCCCACTACACTCCCTCTCCCCACTACACTCCCTCTCCTAACTACACTCCCTCTCCCCACTACACTCCCTCTCCCCACTACACTCCCTCTCCCCACTACACTCCCTCTCCCCACTACACTCCCTCTCCCCACTACACTCCCTCTCCCCGCTACACTCCCTCTCCCCGCTACACTCCCTCTCCCCGCTACACTCCCTCTTCCCGCTACACTCTCTTTCCCCACTACACTCCCTCTTCCCACTACACTCCCTCTTTCCACTACACTCCCTCTCCCCACTATACTCCCTCTCCCCACTACACTCCCTGCTACACCCCCTCTCCCCGCTACATTCCCTCTCCCCACCACATTTCCTCTCCCCACTACACTTCCCACTCCATTCCCTCCCCCTACTACACTCCCTCTCCCCACTACACTCCCTCTTCCCGCTACACTCCCTCTTCCCACCACTCCCTCTTCCCGCTACACTCCCTCTTCCCGCTACACTCCCTCTTCCCGCTACACTCCCTCTTCCCGCTACACTCCCTCCCCACTACACTCCCCACTACTCCCCCACTACACTCCCTTTCACTACCCTCTCCCCCACTACCTTCCCCACCACTCCCTCTCCCCTTTACACCCCACTACATTTCCTCTCCCAACTACACTTCCTTTCCCCACAACACTCCTCCCCATTGCACTACCACTACTCTCCCTCTCCCCACTACACTCCGCTGTACTCCCTCTTCCACTACACTCCTCTCCACTATACTCCCTTTCCCCGCTACACTACTCCCCCCACTACATCACTACAGTACATCACCCCTACTCCCTCTTCCAACCACTTTCTTCAGTAGACTCCCTTCCCCCACTGCACTACTACTACCCACTACACACACTCATCCCATTGCATTCTTTCACCCTACACACTTTCCACTACACCCCCTCTCTTCTTCACTGCTCCCCACTATCGCCACCATATTGGGCCTACTACCTGGAGGGTATACTAGCACATTAAATATACTAGATATACCAGCACATATGTTTATTTAGATACAGGTACACCTAGGTACAGTTACACAACTTTACGTGATTACAATTATCATACGTAGTAAAGTGTATAAATGGTTAGTATACAACAAATTATCACTACACTCCGGGAAAACTTTCATGAAATATTATCTGAAAAGTGTAAATGTTTTTAATGTTCAGTGTAATGGGGAACCCGTCACTTTAGTATCCTCAGTGAAATATCTGGGAATTCACTTTGACCCAAGCATGTCAGAAAAATTGCCAGTCAAACGATGCAGTAAAAAAAAAGAGAGGAATGCCAGGCTATAGTTCATCTTTGATTCTATAGACAGGCACAGTGTCTACCTACTGAGGCTGGCAGGACCATATGTCCAGCTCTTATAATGCCAGGTAGATTATTTGCGTTCTTCACTGTACTCTGCTCTAACATAAGGTTTTAATCATGACCAATTTGTACTGCATCTTACAACTAGACTATAATAAGATGTTGCCAAGACCACAATGGAAAGAAGTCACTTCGAGTTTCTCCAGGTTTTCCTAGGTAATTTACACATGTAAAAATGCATGATAATTGTAAACACCTAAATTTGTGTAAATACGTATATGTACCTTGGAGAGGGTTGCGGGGGGTCAATGCCCCCGCGGCCCTGTCTGAGACCAGGGCAGGACTTATTTCCATTGGGGTCCTTGTAATCTTGTTATTTACAGCCTAGCTGTCAGATAAACTAGAGATCATTCATAATTATAACCTTAAAACTTGTAGGTTTAGTGCTTCTTTTCGATAATAATATTATAACCTTAAAAGTTGAAGCAATTAAGTAATTAACCTCCAGGTAAACTCAACAGCGTGAGAGTCAGTTACAGTAAAAAGAGGTGCAATAGGAATAAAAACATTTACATAAACATTAAATAGAGAGGATCAGCTTACAATAATAGGTACACGAATGTTAGCTATACAAGAAATCACTCTCCCTTTCTGTAGCTTGATTCATTAAGTATCTTTTGGCTCTCTTCCTGGACTGGGTCATACTAGAACTCGCTTTGATATGTTCTGTCTTCAATATTCAGCATATCCAGTTATAATTCATGCTGGCCAGCATGCTCTCGTGGACCCAGGCCCAGGTTGAATATCACCATTTTATTCTGGGTGATTTGTAGTCTCTCTTATTAAAGGGAACAAGCATAATCTGCATGACATCGTAACTTTCGTACATTACCTACCTTTCATAATGTGTGTATAATTGTAGATAACTACATAAAAAAATCCTACTTAATAGTCTTGAAGCATTAGGATTAGTTTGCCCGAAATACATTTGAATACTAGTGCCTGACAGTGTTTATTACTCGTAAACTACATTATCTTTGTACAGCATAAGAAAAAAAAAAGAAATAAGAAATTGAATAGGATCTTGCTAGCCTGGGTAGATAGCCACTGTATTTGACTAGAGGAATTTTTGCCTGGCATTCGCTTTTTTTTACTACATTGTTCACCATCAATTCTGCAGCTATGCTTGGGGTCAAAGAGAATTCCCACATATTCCCCTGATTCGACCCTAAAGACACTGAAAAATTCCCAGATGTTGCAAAAGTGTCTCATTCTTCAATTGTCGGTTTTCTAAACCATTTACGTCACATCTGTCAGACTGCAACATCTTGGGATCTTTATACAGGGAATTCGCTTGCCTAACTTGCAGGCATGCCCAATTGCACTAGTGCAGTGGTTCCCAAACTGGGGGTAAATTACCCCCTGGGGGTAATTTAACCATTTTTGGGGGGTAATGGAGGGGTGACAGAAAAAAAGTTATGAATTCTGAAAATCAAGAAAACAATGCGGTACCCGGTATGAGGATTATTGTTAACTTTGTCTTAGTATATAAAGTTGTAAAGTAAACCTATTATAAGTAAGTAATAAAGTTAAACCAAATAACAGTAAACATCAAAAACTAATATACAGTATTAGAAAAGAAGAAATATATAGCTAAGTGTGTGGAAACCCAAAAGTATTTTGACAAGTATGCTTCAGGACAAAAGTCACTCAGTAGCCCAGATCGACCTGTCCAGTACGCGTCACTCACTTCCTGAGGCTGCCTCTATTTCACACTGTCAGTTTATCTGTGAGCATCAGCCGAGGTAGACATAAGCTGGTATGAAGCCAAGAATTCCTAAACTAGCTTCAAGTATGCAACTCCATCCATCCAACTGATGTTCTTGACATCTTTGGTAATAGTCATTAGAGATGCACAATGTTCAAATACAATAAATAAAAGAAAATATCTCAGGTGTTTTAATTTAGCCATATATATCAATAATAACAACATTTTGTGAAAGGGGTAACATGCTTTATGTGGCATGTTAAATTGGGTAACAAGCTGAAAAAGTTTGGGAACCACTGCACTAGTGGATTTGTCCAATGGTAAACTCTGCCGCGTCCTCCTGCTTCTACTCACCTGACCAGTATATAAGCCATTTCTCCGAACATATGCTGTACTTTTCTCGAGATTGATGGACTAAACACATCGATTCGAGGCTGAAACGTTTCCTCAATAAAGATTCCCAAGTGTCTAATTCTTCAACTGGTTCCTACTAGGAAGGATTTAGTTTTGGCCAGTAACACCTCTAACTGCAAAATCTCCAGTTTATTGCCGGTTTTGGGTTGCAAGTTAAGTCACTTTTCACAAGCACATACTCCATCGCCTTTATTTCTATTCAGGCGTTTTATATTGTAGCCAATTTTAACAGCGTCGTCAGTCACCGTGTCATCCACCCAGAATTGGGAGATGGATATTACTGCCGCCATATTCTTGTTTGCTAGAATCCTAATCTCTGTCATTTTAGGTAAAAAGTGACCTAGCAATGACAAAGTGAAGATCTACTTTTATGAAGCAGTCATAATAAATATATGGCAAAGGGTTCATTTGATGTAAAAAAAAAGTTTAACATCGTTAATTAAGGTCAGCACTTCTAAAGGGTAATGGAGTTAAGTAGTTAAGTATTTGTCGCATACTAACTAATGTTGATAAATTACACACATGTGCAACTCTTGGGTATCTTTATTGAGGAAACGCTTCGCCACACAGTGGCTTCATCAGTCCATACAAAGGAGAATCTTGAAGAAACAGGAGGAGAACGAGGTAATCAGTCCCTCAACCTTGAGTCGATGTGGTCAGTCCATCAATCTTGAATAGAATACGGCATAAGTGCTGAGGAGCTTATAAACCTTCTCAGCACCTATGCCCTGGAAAGCATCATATCGGCAACCATCACCACCTACCTGACCCTTAGGTGGGCCGAACTGGAATGACCTGACTAAGTAATTTTTCAGTCCTATGAAATCAGCCAAGCGAAAGTCAGGGACGGAGACTTGATTGCCATTATTAGGGGAATTCCATGATATATTAAAACTGAGTGATTTGTGATCACTTTCCCCAAGCTCATCATTAACCTCAAGATTATTAATTAGTGTTTCCCTACTGGCAAGAACCAAGTCAAGGAGGTTATTTCCTCTAGTTGGCTGTCACAAACTGTTTTAAAAAACAATCCTGGATCGTATCAAGAAAGTCACCTGACTCTAAATTTCCTGTCAAATTGCTCCAGTCAATCTGTCTATAGTTGAAATCTCCCATTAGCACAACATTTTCGTATGTAGATGCCTTACGAATTTCGTCCCATAGAAGTTTACTGCACTCCCTTTCAAGATTTGGGGCCCTGTAAATCACACCCAAAATTAGTTTTTCTCGGCCCTCGAAAAGCTGTAACCAAACAGATTCAGTGGCTGACGCTTCTACTTTTATATCTTGTCTAACACAACAATTTAAATTGTCTCTGACATACATCGCTACTCCACCACCCTTCCTGTTGGCCCTGTCAGTGTGGAATAATTTATAGCCTTGTATGTGACATTCAGAGGGCATCTCTCTATCTTTCAGATTGAGCCAGGTCTCTGTTATATCAATAATATCTTTGTTTCCTGCACTTGCAATTAATCTTAGCTCATCTATCTTATTTCTTACACTCCTGCTATTAGTATAGTAAACCTTAAGGGAGCTAGTCCCTTGCTGTCCTCTGCTGTCCCCCTTTGTTTGCTGACCTGATCTATTGTCTTTATTTATAACTTCATGCTGAATGCCTTTTATACATTTACTGATTCCAACCCTAGTGTAGCGGGGAAAGCATATGTGGAGGGTTGTTCCTGACTATGGAACTGAACTTCTCCAGGCTGAGGGACTGACAACCTCAAATTCTACGACTTCAAGGGTGATGGACTGATTACATCGTTTTCACATCTCTACTGTTCCTGCCTACTTTCTGTATTCGACTGAAGAAGCCTACTGTGTAGGCGAAACGTTTCGGAATAAAGTTGCCTATGTGTCTTACCTACCAACCTGTCGGTATTGTATACCATTTTGATGTACACTACACATGCTCTACCCTCCACATATGCTTTCCCCGCTACTCCCTCTCCCCGCTACACACTCCTCACTACGCAATCCCTCTAGCATGCCTAGACATGCTAGAGGCTTTCCTTATAATTAATATTTTATAATATATGTAAACCACACATTGTAAGCATTGAAAGGAAATAAACATTTTCATTTTCAATACACGTTCCCTTTTCCCATAACGCTGGGTCATTACATGGTGAAAACCCAGTCACCCGCCCGGGCTGGGCCTAGGCCAGCCAATAAACCAGAAACCTGAAAATAAATGGTATAAAATACCGACACAATGGAAACATAAACACATATGCAGTTTGATAAATTAGACACATGTGCAACTCTTGGGTATCTTTATTGAGGAAACGTTTCGCCACACAGTGGCTTCATCAGTCCATACAAAGGAGAATCTTGAAGAACAGGAGGAGAATGAGGTAATCAGTCCCTCAACCTTGAGTCGATGTGGTCAGTCCATCAGTCTTGAATAGAATACAGCATACGTGCGGAGGAGGAGCTTATAAACCGTTGGTAGGAGAGGTGTAGCAGTCATAGGTGGTGTCACATTTGTTCAATGTGGAAGTAGGTCGTGCCCAAGAATTAGGCAAGCGAAGAATTCCCAAGTATTAAGATCCCAAGAAGTTGCAGTGTCTGACAGGTTTGTAGATGAATGGTTCAGAGAACCGACATGTTGATAAATTAGACACATGTGCAACTCTTGGGTATCTTATTGAGAAAACGTTTCGCCACACAGTGGCTTCATCAGTCCATACTTCTTGGGATCTTAATACTTGGGAATTCTTCGCTTGCCTAATTCTTGGGCACGACCTACTTCCACATTGAACAAATGTGACACCACCTATGACTGCTACACCTCTCCTACCAACGGTTTATAAGCTCCTTCTCCGCACGTATGCCGTATTCTATTCAAGACTGATGGACTGACCACATCGACTCAAGGTTGAGGGACTGATTACCTCATTCTCCTCCTGTTCTTCAAGATTCTCCTTTGTATGGACTGATGAAGCCACTGTGTGGCGAAACGTTTCCTCAATAAAGATACTCAAGAGTTGCACATGTGTCTAATTTATCAACATGTCGGTTCTCTGAACCATTCATCTACAAACACATATGCAGTTTAATGTGATGAAGATTGAGACACTTATGCAGCATATGGGAATCTTTATTCAGGAAACGTTTCGCCACACAGTGGCTTCATCAATCCAATACAAAGAGGAAGGCGTAAGGAGAGGAGTGTGAGGTAATGAGTCCCTCAGCCTGGAGTCGATGTGTTCAGTCCATCAATTCTACAAGATTGATGGACTGAACACATCGACTCCAGGCTGAGGGACTGATTACCTCACACTCCTCTCCTTAACGCCTTCCTCTTTGTATTGGACTGATGAAGCCACTGTGTGGCGAAACGTTTCCTGAATAAAGATTCCCATATGCTGCATAAGTGTCTCAATCTTTCAACTTGTCGGTTTTTCAAACCATTCATCACACACAGTTTAATGTGATCCTTTATTAACAACGTTTCGCCCACACAGTGGGCTTTTTCAAGTCACAAACAGATCTACCTGGGGTGGAAGGTACGTGAGTATTTATAGTCAGGTTCAGAGTGTTGAGGTCAGGTGGAGAATGCTGCATCTGACGATCTACCGGGTGGGGTTATAGAGTCTAAAATCTTGGGTAGCTTGGCAGGGGTATTGGACAAGTTGTGAGCAGACCTTCTGCAGTGTTCTATGTTCTTATGTGGGATAGCGATGAAGAAGTTTCTTGATAAATTAGACACATGTGCAACTCTTGGATATCTTTATTGAGGAAACGTTTTGCCACACAGTGGCTTCATCAGTCCATACGTAGGAGAAACTTGAAGAACAGGAGAATGAGGTAATCAGTCCCTCAACCTTGAGTCGATGTGTTCAGTCCATCAATCTTGAATAGTGAGGTACCATTTCGATGTTCACTAGTAGTAGTGGTAGTAGTGACAAAAGTAATACAATATGGTAGAGCAATTAATTTGTGCATGAGTAAAAGGATATAAAAGCTATTACTTGGGTAACATAAAAATAGGTTGGGCAAATATAGACTGGAAAGAGGCAGCTTGTTTCAGTGTTCACTCTCTGTAATGTGCTTTGTGTAGTATAACAGGAGAGACTATGTGATGGCAGGGTTTACTGTTTTCAGGAGGATTCTTGCTAAGACTTCGGAGATTGTGAAACTGCCGTTGTTTTGTTTAATTGTATTCGAAACAGCGATCAGTGCTGATTCGAGGCACTTGCATCTGCGGAAATTAGTTTCTTTGATCACTAATTGGGTGTCTCTGAATCTCATGAGATGATTGGTGGAATTTCGGTGTTGTACACAGGCGTTGTTCAAGTTATCGTTCCTACATGCGTAAATGTGTTCATTGAGGCGGGTTTCGAGGTTTCTTGCTGTTTCACCTACGTAAATCTTGTCACAGCCTCCACAGGGTATAGTGTAAACTCCTGCATTGACTGGTTCGTGGTGCTTGGATTTTGTCCTGGTTAGATCCTTGATTGATGTGCTAGAAGCGATGGCGACTCTGGTGTTAGCTTGTGAAAGTACTTTTGAGACGTTCAATGCAACCTGGCTGTTGGGAAGAATTATAACTTTGTTGGGAGTGGTGTTGATGCGTGGAGAATTAATGATATTAAGATAAAGCTCCTGGAGAGCGAAACGTTGCCACAATAAAAAGTCACATTAGTTGCATTTGTGTCCTTTTACTTTACATATTGTCGGTAATTCTACCAACTTTATTACAACAGTTAGGCAACTTTATTTCGAAACGTTTCGCCTACACAGTAGGCTTCTTCAGTCGAATACAGAAAGAAGGCTATGGAACCGAACTTCTCCAGGCTGAGGGACTGACAACCTCAAATTCTACGACTTCAAGGGTGATGGACTGATTACATCGTCTTCACATCTCTACTGTTGCTGCCTTCTTTCTGTATTCGACTGAAGAAGCCTACTGTGTAGGCGAAACGTTTCGAAATAAAGTTGCCTAACTGTTGCCTATGTGTCTTACCTCTTCTAGATTTCATCAATCTAGTGGAACTTTGTGTTAATTTCAACTTCTTCAAGTATCAGGACAACTGTTACAAACAATGCTTTGGGATGGCAATGGGCAGCCCGCTCAGTGCTGTGCTTGCCAACCTCTTCATGGAAAACCTGGAGACAGAGAAATTCAGCACCCTCATTCCCAACACCGTTACCTGGCTAAGATACGTTGATGATATATTGGTTTTCTATCAGAGACTTCTCAATATCCAGGCCCTTCTCAACAAGATCAATGCAGTTGAACCATCAATAAAGTTTACACTTGAACTCGAAAATGATGGCAAACTTCCTTTCCTCGACGTTCTACTGTGCAGATCTCCCAACAGTGACAAACTTCTCTTCCAAGTGTATAGAAAACCTACCAACAAAGACGATCTTATACACTTCGATTCACACCAAGACACCCACACTAAGAGAGGAGTCCTCATTGGCTTCTTCTTGAGAGCTCTTCGCATCTCCAGCCCTTGTTTTCTAGAAGAAGAATGCACTTACATAACACAAGCCTTTACACGTCTTCAGTTCCCATCTTTCTTCATCTGAAATTGCAGACTCAAGGTACAAGCTACCCTCAACAAACCGCCCATGGAACAGCCCCCTAAACAGTTCATAGTACTCTCATGTGGCAATGTTGCCACGAATACTCGCCGGGCACTTACTATGAGTAACATAAACGTTTCCACCATAAACACATCATCTATCAAAGACCTCACTACGAAATGCAGCCCCACACCTCTAACTTCTACAGCAGGCGTCTACACTACCCCTTGTGGGTTCTGTCCCAAGAAATATGTAGGTGAGACAGGCAGAGATCTTGCAGTCCACCTGAATGAGCATCGAAATGCCTCTAACAGAGACGATGTAAGGTACGCCTGTGTCCTCCACAGAGACTCCACGGGGCATTTGATGAACTGGAACGAGGCACAACTCGTTCTCACCGAACCAGACCTCAGACGCCGACGGTGCCTAGAAGCCTCACTAATCGCCGTCACCGACACTAGAACGCAACACTGGAAACTACAAAATTTCAAAAACATTGGCATACATGATACTTAAGCAGCACCAACCCAACAACACAGGAGTCGCATGATTTCATCGTCTACCCGTCCTCATCATAGGTAGAGGTTGTTTTGATAAGGACCTGCCTCGCATGGGCCAGTAGGCCTTCTACAGTGTTCCTCCATTCTTATGTTCTTATGACATTCCTCAGGTCACGTGCGTCACATCTCACTCCCCGCCTATATATATAATGTCTTTCTACCTCTGTATGTTAGAAGTGATCAAGGTCCCAGGACCGAAACGTTTTCTAATAAATATGTTAGTGTTTGCTTACGTGTCTTTCTAAACCAACTTGTCGGTATTTATTACCAAGGTTTATACCGTCTTACCTATAATCCCTTGTAATGACTGCAACAAATTATACGTGGGTGAAACATCAAGAGACCTCCAAACACGTATTTCAGAACACCAATACGCAAGCAGGACTGACGATACAAGGAATGTCTGTGTACAACATTGCAATTCACACAACCATTTAATTAACTACAGAAACTCAAGACTTATCGCCACAGAAGACAACACTCAATACCGAAGAATCCTGGAATCATCGCTTATCTCTATAACCAACAATTTCAACTAAGAACATAAGAAAGGAGGAACACTGCAGCAGGCCTGTTGGCCCATACTAGGCAGGTCCTTTACAATTCACCCCACTAACAAAACATTTGCCCAACCCAATTTTCAATGCTACCCAAGAAATAAGCTCTGATGTGCAAGTCCCACTCAAATCCAACCCCTCCCACTCATGTACTTATCCAACCTAAATTTGAAACTACCCAAAGTCCTAGCCTCAATAACCCAACTAGGTAGACTGTTCCACTCATCAACTACCCTATTTCCAAACCAATACTTTCCTATGTCCTTTCTAAATCTAAACTTGTCTAATTTAAATCCATTACTGCGGGTTCTCTCTTGGAGAGATATCCTCAAGACCTTGTTAATATCCCCTTTATTGGAAATATAAACACATATGCAGTATAATGTGATCCTTTATTGACAACGTTTCACCCACACAGTGGGCTTTTTCAAGTCACACACAGATCTACCTGGGGTGTAAGGTACGGGAGTATTTATAGTCATGTTCAGAATGTTGAGGTCAAGTGGAGAATGCTGCATCTGATGATCTACCGGTTGGGGTTATAGAGTCTTGGGTAGCTTGGCAGGGGTATTGGACAAGTTGTGAGTAGACCTTCTGCAGTGTTCTATGTTCTTAAGTGGGATAGCGATGAAGAAGTTTCTTGGCGAGTGGTTCAGCTGTGTTATAGAAGCCGTTGTTCTGGTTGAAATTGTTGGTTATAGAGATAAGCGATGATTCCAGGATTCTTCGGTATTGAGTGTTGTCTTCTGTGGCGATAAGTTTTGAGTTTCTGTAGTTAAACTCCACTATCCTCGTCACTTCATCAGAGACTGTGTAAGAATGGTATATAATACCGACAAGATGAAATTAAGACACGTGCAACATCTGGGTATCTTTATTGTAGACGTTTCGCCATCCAGTGGCTTTATCAATACAAATTCTAGGACATAACTTGAAGACAGTAGAACTATGTACAGAAGATGAGGTAATCAGTCCCTCAACCTAGGAGTAGGTGCGAAGAGCACCATAGTCGTGGAGAATCTCCACGACTATGGTGCTCTTCGCACCTACTCCTAGGTTGAGGGACTGAGTAGAACTGTGTACAGAAGATGAGGTAATCAGTCCCTCAACCTAGGAGTAGGTGCGAAGAGCACCATAATCGTGGAGATTCTCCACGACTATGGTTGAACATTAAAATGGTATAAAATACCGACAGGTTGTTAGGTAAGACACATATGCAACAGTTAGGTATCTTTATTTCGAAACTTTTCGCCTACACAGTAGGCTTCTTCAGTCGAGTACAGAAAAGTTGATAGAAGCCGAAGAGACTTGAAGACGATGTAATCAGTCCATCACCCTTAAAGTGGTCAGTCCCTCAGTCTGGAGAAGAGCATTGTTCCAAAGTCTGAAACAATATGGAGTTGAAGTGACAGGATGGAGCCTTATATAGCGCCAGGAGGTGAGATGTAGGTCACTAGTAGAACGCAGATGTTGGGAGGCCAGGTCCCTCTCAAATCTAGCCGTTCTCACTAGTAGAGGTTGTCGAAGATGATTTCAGGTCTGTACCAAGATACCCTTGTGTTGCAGTGTCTG
>NC_091307.1:25047272-25086267 GCF_038502225.1 Cherax quadricarinatus | reverse complement strand
TATATATGTGTGTGTGTGTGTGTGTGTGTGTGTCAGCCGAATATGTAAAACTTGCGATCTTGGCTAAAATAGCAACGTTCATCTTGCCATATAAGACAAGTGAAAATTTGTGTATGCAATAACTTCGTAAAAATCATTCTGATCCTAACGGAAAAAATATATTTCATTGTGTTTGTTTATTATTAAATTATTGTAAACGTATTTAAAATATATTTAGTTGGATTAGGCTAAAATAAATTGCGCTTATCATAATAAGGTTAGGTAAGTTTTCTAAGATTTTTTTGGTGAAAAATTATAAATTTTTACATTAACAATAATGAAAAAAAATTATATCTTTAAACATGTAAGAGAAATTTTTAGAAAGGACATAATTTTAAATGAGTTCTTGCTAATTGACCAGTTTTACATATTCGGCACGACATATATATATATATATATATATATATATATATATATATATATATATATATATATATATATATATATATATATATATATATATATATATATATATATATTACACAATATACAACTGTAAACTTTTTATTAAATTACCCTGTGATTTACTGTGGTAAATTTACACTTAGCCGTGTAAATAAATTTACATATATATGATGTTTCCACAGCGAGCGTCTAACAGTAAAGAAGACCTGTCAAAATATAAGGTTAAAAATGTGGGACAAGCTCAGTGAAGAGCAGGAGTGTCGTGAAACAATGATGGAACACTTTAACATGCGTGGCCCAAGACTCATCAACCAACAGATGCCAGAAACATTGCCGGAGCGGAGAGAATTCAAGCAGCAGCTGGACAGCTGGTCAAGTGCTGGATCAACCGGGTTGTGATGGTTATGTGGGCCTGCAGGTCGCTACCACGAACATCAAGAAAGTCTAGCCGCAGCCCGGGTTGCTGGGGTACACGACCCTTCAAACATCCCCACTCAGCCTTCACAGTACAGGCACTGTACTACCCACCCCCACTCATCCTTCACAGTACAGGCACTGTGCTACCCACCCCCACTCAGCCTTCACAGTACAGGCACTGTGCTACCCACCCCCACTCATCCTTCACAGTACAGGCACTGTTCTACCCACCCCCACGCAGCCTTCACAGTAGAGGCACTGTGCTACCCACCCCCACTCCAGCCTTCACAGTGGCAGGCACTGTACTACCCACCCCCACTCAGCCTCACAGTACAGGCACTGTACTACCCACCCCCACTCATCCTTCACAGTACAGGCACTGTACTACCCACCCACAGTACAGGCACTGTACTACCCACCCCCACTCATCCTTCACAGTACAGGCACTGTACTACCCACCCCCACTCATCCTTCACAGTACAGGCACTGTACTATCCAGCCCCACTCAGCCTTCACAGTACAGGCACTGTACTTCCCCCCCCCACTCAGCCTTCACAGTACAGGCACTGTACTACCCACCCCCACTCAGCCTTCACAGTACAGGCACTGTACTACCCACCCCCACTCAGCCTTCACAGTACAGGCACTGCTACTACCCACCCCCTCAGCCTTCACAGCACAGCGCGTACTACCCACCCCACAGAACAGGCACTGTACTACCCACCCCACTCAGCCTTCACAGTACAGGCACTGTACTACCCACCCCCACTCATCCTTCACAGTACAGGCACTGTACTCACCCACCCCCACTCAGCCTCACAGTACAGGCACTGTACTACCCACCCCACTCAGCCTTCTTGTACAGGCACTGTACTACCCACCCCCACACAGCCTTAACAGTACAGGCACTGCCACTACCCACCCCCACTCAGCCTCACAGTACAGGCACTGTACTACCACCCACTCAGCCTTCACAGTACAGGCACTGTACTACCCACCCCTCAGCCTCACAGTACAGGCACTGTACTACCCACCCCCACTCATCCTTCTGTACAGGCACTGTACTACCCACCCCCACTCATCCTTCACAGTGCAGGCACTGTACTACCCACCCCCACTCATCCTTCACAGTTACAGGTACTGTACTACCCCCCCCCACTCAGCCTTCACAGTACAGGCACTGTACTACCCACCACCACTCATCCTTCACAGTACAGGCACTGTACTACCCACCCCCACTCATCCTTCACAGTGCAGGCACTGTACTACCCACCCCCACTCAGCCTTCACAGTACAGGCACTGTACTACCCACCCCACTCAGCCTTCACAGTACAGGCACTGTACTACCCACCCCCACTCAGCCTTCACAGTACAGGCACCTGTACTGCCCACCACCACTCATCCTTCACAGTACAGGCACTGTGCTACCCACCCCCCACTCATCCTTCACAGTACAGGCACTGTACTACCCACCCCACTCAGCCTCACAGTACAGGCACTGTACTACCCCCCCCCACAGTACAGGCACTGTACTACCCACCCCCACTCAGCCTTCACAGTACAGGCACTGTACTACCCACCCCCCACTCATCCTTCACAGTACAGGCACTGTACTACCCACCCCCACTCAGCCTCTCAGCGTACAGGCACTGTACTACCCACCCCCACTCAGCCTTCAGCATACAGGCACTGTACTACCCACCCCCCACTCAGCCTTCACAGTACAGGGCACTGTACTACCCACCACTCATCCTTCACAGTACAGGCACTGATACCCACCCCCACTCATCCTTCACAGTGCAGGCACTGTACTACCCTACCCCACTCAGCCTTCACAGTACAGGCACTGTACTACCCACCCCCACTCAGCCTTCACAGTACAGGCACGTACTACCCACCACCACTCATCCTTCACAGTACAGGCACTGTACTACCCACCCACTCACCTCCTTCACAGTGCAGGCAATGCACTACCCACCCCCACTCAGCCTTCACAGTTCAGGCACTGTACTACCCACCCCCACTCAGCCTTCACAGTACAGGCACTGTACTACCCACCCCCACTCAGCCTTCACAGTACAGGCACTGTACTACCCACCCACCACCACTCATCCTTCACAGTACAGGTACTGTACTACCCACCCCCACTCAGCCTTCACAGTGCAGGCACTGTACTACCCACCCCACTCAGCCTTCACAGTGCAGGCACTGTACTACCCACCCCACTCATCCTTCACAGTACAGGCACTGTACTACCCACCCCCCACTCATCCTTCACAGTACAGGCACTGTACTACCCACCCCCCCCCACTCAGCCTTCACAGTACAGGCACTGTACTACCCACCCCCACTCAGACTTCACAGTACAGGCACTGTATTACCCACCCCCACTCATTCTTCACAGTACAGGCACTGTACTACACACCCCCACTCATCCTTCACAGTGCAGGCACTGTACTACCCACCCCCACTCAGCCTTCACAGTACAGGCACTGTACTACCCACCCTCCCCCACTCAGCCTCACAGTACAGGCACTGTACTACCCACCCCACTCAGCCTTCACAGTACAGGCACTGTACTACCCACCCACCACTCATCCTTCACAGTACAGGCACTGTACTACCCACCCCACGCAGCCTTCACAGTACAGGCACTGTGCTACCCACCCCCACTCATCCTTCACAGTACAGGCACTGTACTACCCACCCCCACTCAGCCTTCACAGTACAGGCACTGTACTACCCACCACCACTCATCCTTCACAGTACAGGCACTGTGCTACCCACCCCCACTCATCCTTCACAGTACAGGCACTGTACTACCCACCCCACTCAGCCTTCACAGTACAGGCACTGTACTACCCACCCCCACTCATCCTTCACAGTACAGGCACTGTACTACCCACCCCCACTCAGCCTTCACAGTACAGGCACTGTACTACTGACCCCCACTCATCTTCACAGTACAGGCACTGTACTACCCCATTCCCCCACTCATCCTTCACAGTACAGGCACTGTGCTACCCACCCCCACTCATCCTTCACAGTACAGGCACTGTACTACCCACCCCCCACTCAGCCTTCACAGTACAGGCACTGTACTACCCACCCCCACTCAGCCTTCACAGTGCAGGCACTGTACTACCCACCCCCACTCAGCCTCCAGTGCAGGCACTGTACTACCCACCCCCACTCATCCTACACAGTAGAGGCACTGTACACCCTACCCACCCCCCACTCATCCTTCACAGTAGAGGCACTGTACTACCCACCCCCCACTCAGCCTCACAGTGCAGGCACTGTACCTCCCACCCACCCCCACTCATCCTTCACAGTACAGGCACTGTACTACCCACCCCACAGCCTTCACAGTACAGGCACTGTACTACCCACCCCCACTCAGCCTTCACAGTACAGGCACTGTACTACCCACCCCCACTCAGCCTTCTACAGTACAGGCACTGTACTACCCACCCCCACTCATCCTTCACAGTACAGGCACTGTACTACCCACCCCCAGTCATCCTTCACAGTACAAGCACTGTACTACCCACCCCCACTCATCCTTCACAGGACCGGCACTGTACTACCCACCCCCACTCATCCTTCACAGTACAGGCACTGTACTATCCACCCCCACTCATCCTTCACAGTACAGGCACTGTACTACCCACCCCCACTCATCCTTCACAGTACAGGCACTGTACTACCCACCCCCACTCAGCCTCACAGTACAGGCACTGTACTACCCACCCCACTCATCCTTCACAGTACAGGCACTGTACTACCCACCCCCACTCATCCTTCACAGTACAGGCACTGTACTACCCACCCCCACTCATCCTTCACAGTACAGGCACTGTACTACCCACCCCCACTCAGCCTTCACAGTACAGGCACTGTACTACCCACCCCCATTCAGCCTTCAGAGTACAGGCACTGTACTACCCACCCCCACTCAGCCTTCAGAGTACAGGCACTGTACTACCCACCCCCACTCATCCTTCACAGTACAGGCACTGTACTACCCACCCCCACTCATCCTTCACAGTACAGGCACTGTACTACCCACCCCCACTCATCCTTCACAGTACAGGCGCTGTACTACCCACCCCCACTCATCCTTCACAGTACAAGCACTGTACTACCCACCCCCACTCATGCTCACAGTACAGGCACTGTACTACCCACCCCCCACTCATCCTTCACAGTACAGGCACTGTACTACCCACCCCCACTCATCCTTCACAGTACAGGCACTGTACTACCCACCCCCCCTCATCCTTCACCGTACAGGCACTGTACTACCCATCCCCACTCATCCTTCACAGTACAGGCACTGTACTACCCACCCCCACTCATCCTTCACAGTACAGGCACTGTACTACCCACCCCCACTCATCCTTCACAGTACAGGCACTGTACTACCCACCCCCACTCATCCTTCACAGTACAGGCACTGTACTACCCACCCCCACTCATCCTTCACAGTACAGGCACTATATTACCCACCCCCACTCATCCTTCACAGTACAGGCACTGTACTACCCACCCCCACTCATCCTTCACAGTACAGGCACTGTACTACCCACCCCACTCAGCCTTCACAGTACAGGCACTGTACTACCCACCCCCACTCATCCTTCACAGTACAGGCACTGTACTACCCACCCCCACTCATCCTTCACAGTACAGGCACTGTACTACCCACCCCCACTCATCCTTCACAGTACAGGCACTGTACTACCCACCCCCATTCATCCTTCACAGTACAGGCACTGTACTACCCACCCCCACTCATCCTTCACAGTACAGACACTGTGTACTACCCACCCCCACTCATCCTTCATAGTACAGGCACTGTACTACCCACCCCCACTCATCCTTCACAGTACAGGCACTGTACTACCCACCCCCACTCAGCCTTCACAGTACAGGCACTGTACTACCCACCCCCACTCATCCTTCACAGTACAGGCACTGTACTACCCACCCCCACTCATCCTTCACAGTGCAGGCACTGTACTACCCACCCCCCATTCATCCTTCACAGTACAGGCACTGTACTACCCACCCCCACTCAGCCTTCACAGTACAGGCACTGTACTACCCACCCCCACTCAGCCTTCACAGTACAGGCACTGTACTACCCACCCCCACTCAGCCTTCACAGTACAGGCACTGTACTACCCACCCCCACTCATCCTTCACAGTACAGGCACTGTACTACCCACCCCCACTCATCCTTCACAGTACAGGCACTGTACCACCCAGAGTACAGATACACTGTACTTCCCACTTCCGGTTAATCGGTTTCCGTGTACGTATGGAGGGGGTTTTGTGGTGATCGCCCTGGCAGCCCGGTCCGTCACCAGGCCTCGTGCTGGATCAAGATCTGATCAACCAAAGGTTAATATAAATGCACATAGATGTGTAGCACATCACATACGCTACAGTACACCAGAGTAGACTCAGTACAGTATACCAGAGTAGACTCAGTACAGTATACCAGAGTAGACTCAGTACAGTATACCAGAGTAGACTCAGTACAGTATACCAGAGTAGACTCAGTACTGAGATACATGTACATATAGTTTAAAAACTAGGGAGGATGTTGAATATAACGTCGTTAGAACTTTGTAACCTCTGACCTTTCCCTGTCGGCGCATGAACAACGGAAGTTAAATGAACTATCAAGCGAAATGAACAGTTCCAATGACCTAGAGAATGAGGTCAAGGTTAAAGACATCAGTAATCCTGTTGTCGTTGTTACTCGTCTATTATGTTAATTAAGTCAAAAGTCAGCAACCGTAATCTGTTATAGTTGCCATATGCCAACAGCGTAAGGTCAAAGGTCAGCACTGAACCATGAACTACTAGCCTTGCATTTTGTCCACAGTTTTAGGTTACAGGTCAATGAACTAGTGTGAGTGTCAGAAGCACACCAGCAGGACACACCTACAGGATCTGGGATCTTCCCCAAGTTCCATTATGTTCACCACCTCCACAGCTCAGGCACCACACACACCCGGTACATTCTACATCCTCCCACCAGACTCTTTCCCAGTTACTGCTTGTCGGTGGTGGTGGTGGTGGTGGTAGAAGAGGGAGGGAGGGAGGGGGTGAGGGAGAAGGATGAGCGATGATGATGAACTGGTAAGAGATTATGTCCTCTCACCTTATTTCCACAAGTACCTAATACAATTTATACAGACCTAGCTGACATCAATGACACTATACAGAAAGCCTCTGATTATGCAGGGCATTTTGGGCACCTTAGGTTAATTTTCCCTCCCTGTGAAAGCAAAAGACTGGGCAGGAGATGCAACATTCCCCTAATGAAAAGCAGGGGCACAATGAGTACATTGAGAGACAACACAATAAGTGTCCGGGGTCCAAGACTGTTCAACTGCCTCCCAGCCTACATAAGGGGGATTACCAATAGACCCCTGGCTGTCTTTAAGAAGGCACTGGACAGGCACCTAAGTCAGTACCTGACCAACCGGGCTGTGGTTCGTACGTCAGCTTGCGTGTGGCCAGTAGTAACAGCTTGGTTGATCAGACCCTGATCCACCGTGAGGCCTGGTCTCAGACCGAGCCGCGGGGGCGTTGACCTCCGAAACCCTCTCCAGGTAAACTCCAGGATGCGACCCACATCAATCGGCTAACATCCAGGTACCTACTTACCGCTAGGTGAACACGGACGGCAGGCGTGTTAAGGAATCACGCCCAGTGTTTCCACCCGTACCGGGGATCGAAGCATCGACACTCAATGCGCGAATTGAGTGCACTACCAACCGAGCTATGGGCAACCAGAATCCAATACCACCCTTTCTACACTCACAGAGGTTAGGTCCCCTTACACTTACATGGCGTTAATTCCCCTATACTCACAAGCAGAAACCAGATCTTCCTTCCCTCACAAGAGGTCCGAGAGCACGTCCCTGCCTCACCTAACACAGGCACAGGTCACATGCAAGACCAGAAACGTGGAGAAAGATCTAGTGGAAATAGGATGAGAAAATTTATAATTATATATGACAAAGACAACGCGAGGATAAATGAACCAGAAAGACTACACCTGATGTTTATCTCAAGTGAAGCGGACGTACCATAGAGGAAACTGAAGAGGAAGTGACCACACCGTCTTGTTTTCTAGTACCAGTGAAGGTCTGGGGAGAGAGAGAGGGGGGAGAGAGAGGGGGAGAGAGAGGGGGAGAGAGAGGGGGAGAGAGAGGGGGAGAGAGAGGGGGGAGAGAGAGGGGGAGAGAGAGGGGGAGAGAGGGTGCAGTAGTAAGGATGAATGGGAGGGTGTTGGCACCTGGAGAAGAAGTTGATATCCTTGGGGTGAAATTTAACTCCAAACTAACCATGAAGAACCATGTTGTAAATCTTGCAAACAAGGCAGCCAGGAAGCTTACAGCACTTCGCCGTATCTCGCATCTGCTTGACAGTAGGGGTTGCAAGATCCTGTACGAGGCGCAAGTACGCTCACACCTTGAGTATACTCCACTTTCTTGGCTTGCCTGCCCCCCCTCTCATCTGCGACTGCTTGACAGAGTAGAGAACAGAGCAAGACGTCTCGTCTCTCGTCTGGACCCATCCTGGATAGATCTGTCATTTCAGCAGAGCCTTCAACATAGGAGGGATGTGGGTGGCCTTACTGTTATGTACAAGGCCAATATTGTCAAAATACCACACTTGGATCCACTTCGAGGACAGCGTGAAACAAGCTTTTATGCCACAAGACGGGCAGAAAGCAGCAACTTCACTCTGGCTGTACCCTTCTCCAGAACATCACTCCATCTGAGATCATACATACCCAGGATGACTCGAGTATGGAACACATTCGTACAGCATAATGATGTCAACGAGATAAAGTCAGTTGATCAAATGAAAACGATGGCTCCAACTTCATCCTGTTCCCTACTTGTATGTCTCTTAACAATAAAAATCTTTCAAATGAGCTGATGTAGGTAACAGCTCTTGGCTTGCCAATAAAGTTAGGAATCCTTAACCTGTAAATAGCTTGTCAATAAAGCTAGGGATCCAATAACCTTGTCAAACCCTGTGTAGAGGGAGAGAGGGGGGAGAGAGGGGGGAGAGAGAGAGAGAGAGAGAGAGAGAGAGGGGAGAGAGAGAGAGAGAGAGAGAGAGAGAGAGAGAGGGGAGAGAGGGGAGAGAGGGAGGGGAGAGAGAGAGAGAGAGAGGGAGAGAGAGGGAGAGAGAGAGGAGAGAGAGAGAGAGAGGAGAGAGAGAGAGAGAGAGAGAGAGAGAGAGAGAGAGAGAGAGAGAGAGAGAGAGAGAGAGAGAGAGAGAGAGAGAGAGAGAGAGAGAGAGAGAGAGATAGAGAGAGAGAGAGGGAGAGAGAGAGAGAGAGAGAGAGAGAGAGAGAGAGAGAGAGAGAGAGAGAGAGAGAGATAGAGAGAGAGAGAGACATGGGAATTGAAAGATACAGGGATAACTGGATTATAAGAGAGGTAGGTATGCACGGCTGGGGAGCTGAAAAATAAGATACGGTGCAGAAAAAGCTGTTACTGGGACAACGTTTCGTTTCGCAGAGTTTAGTAAAAGAACGAAACTTTAAGGCAATGAAAGTGCCTAGTTAAGAGGCTGTGACTCGACCCCTGCAACCACACATGTCAGTACGTACACACACACACACACACACACACACACACACACACACACACACCTGGTCCTGCTGGTACAGGTACTGGCAACACAACAGTTCCCACCCACCGGACCTGTTCATTTGTGAATAAAGATAGGAGAGTATCTTTCAGCGCTACCCGAGTTACTGCTACTTAACACTCTCACTGTCGTATATCTCTACATTTAACAACATAAACACTACGATAACCACTATAAACACTACCACTACCACTACCACAAACACTACTATGACCACTACAACACTGGGAGGATACTGTCTCCTTACTGGAATACTCGTCAGGGCTCCAGTTGCAGTCCAAATATACAGTCATATGTAATGTTATTTCCTTGTCTATACATGGGATACAAGTCAGTATCAATATCTACTACTACTACTATCACCATTATTATTACTGCTACTGTTATTTGCATGTATACTAGTCCTGCTCATGTGATGTCACTCAGAGCCGGATCACCACACACACCACCGCCTTCTCTTACAAACACTACAATAAAACACTGCAACATCTCTGTAGTTAAAAAAAAACAGGTGTTTATCTGTACTAGTGTAGCGTGTCTGTGGTGGTGTGTGTCTGTCCTGTGCCTGGGGTGGTGGTGTGTGTCTGTCCTGTGCCTGGGGTGGTGGTGTGTGTCTGTCCTGCGCCTGGGGTGGTGGTATGTGTCTGTCCTGTGCCTGGGGTGGTGGTGTGTGTCTGTCCTGTGCCTGGGGTGGTGGTGTGTGTGTCTGTCCTGTGCCTGGGGTGGTGGTGTGTGTGTCTGTCCTGTGCCTGGGGTGGTGGTGTGTGTGTCTGTCCTGTGCCTGGGGTGGTGGTGGTGTGTGTCTGTCCTGTGCCTGGGGTGGTGGTGGTGTGTGTCTGTCCTGTGCCTGGGGTGGTGGTGTGTGTGTCTGTCCTGTGCCTGGGGTGGTGGTGTGTGTGTCTGTCCTGTGCCTGGGGTGGTGGTGTGTGTGTCTGTCCTGTGCCTGGGGTGGTGGTGTGTGTGTCTGTCCTGTGCCTGGGGTGGTGGTGTGTGTGTCTGTCCTGTGCCTGGGGTGGTGGTGTGTGTGTCTGTCCTGTGCCTGGGGTGGTGGTGTGTGTGTCTGTCCTGTGCCTGGGGTGGTGGTGTGTGTGTCTGTCCCTGTGCCTGGGGTGGTGGTGTGTGTGTCTGTCCTGTGCCTGGGGTTGTGGTGTGTGTGTCTGTCCTGTGCCTGGGGTGGTGTGTGTGTCTGTCCTGTGCCTGGGGTGGTGGTGTGTGTGTCTGTCCTGTGCCTGGGGTGGTGGTGTGTGTGTCTGTCCTGTGCCTGGGGTGGTGGTGTGTGTGTCTGTCCTGTGCCTGGGGTGGTGGTGTGTGTGTCTGTCCTGTGCCTGGGGTGGTGGTGTGTGTGTCTGTCCTGTGCCTGGGGTGGTGGTGTGTGTGTCTGTCCTGTGCCTGGGGTGGTGGTGTGTGTGTCTGTCCTGTGCCTGGGGTGGTGGTGTGTGTGTCTGTCCTGTGCCTGGGGTGGTGGTGTGTGTGTCTGTCCTGTGCCTGGGGTGGTGGTGTGTGTGTCTGTCCTGTGCCTGGGGTGGTGGGTGTGTGTCTGTCCTGTGCCTGGGGTTGTGTGTGTGTGTCTGTCCTGTGCCTGGGGTGGTGGTGTGTGTGTGTGTCTGTCCTGTGCCTGGGGTGGTGGTGTGTGTGTCTGTCCTGTGCCTGTGGGGGTGGTGGTGTGTGTCTGTCCTGTGCCTGGGGTGGTGGTGTGTGTCTGTCCTGTGCCTGGGGTGGTGGTGTGTGTCTGTCCTGTGCCTGGGGTGGTGGTGTGTGTCTGTCCTGTGCCTGGGGTGGTGGTGTGTGTCTGTCCTGTGCCTGGGGTGGTGGTGTGTGTCTGTCCTGTGCCTGGGGTGGTGGTGTGTGTCTGTCCTGTGCCTGGGGTGGTGGTGTGTGTCTGTCTTGTGCCTGGGGTGGAGGTGTGTCTTGTCCTGTGCCTGGGGTGGTGGTATGTGTGTCTGTCCTGTGCCTGGGGTGGTGGTGTGTGTCTGTCCTGTGCCTGGGGTGGTGGTGTGTGTCTGTCCTGTGCCTGGGGTGGTGGTGGTGTGTGTCTGTCCTGTGCCTGGGGTGGTGGTATGTGTGTCTGTCCTGTGCCTGGGGTGGTGGTATGTGTGTCTGTCCTGTGCCTGGGGTGGTGGTGTGTGTGTCTGTCCTGTGCCTGGGGTGGTGGTGTGTGTGTCTGTCCTGTGCCTGGGGTGGTGGTGTGTGTCTGTCCTGTGCCTGGGGTGGTGGTGTGTGTGTCTGTCCTGTGCCTGGGGTGGTGGTGTGTGTCTGTCCTGTGCCTGGGGTGGAGGTGTGTGTGTCTGTCCTGTGCCTGGGGTGGTGGTGTGTGTGTCTGTCCTGTGCCTGGGGTGGTGGTGTGTGTCTGTCCTGTGCCTGGGGTGGAGGTGTGTGTGTCCTGTGCCTGGGGTGGTGGTGTGTGTGTCTGTCCTGTGCCTGGGGTGGTGGTGTGTGTCTGTCCTGTGCCTGGGGTGGAGGTGTGTCTTGTCCTGTGCCTGGGGTGGAGGTGTGTGTGTCCTGTGCCTGGGGTGGAAGTGTGTCTGTGAGGCTCATAACACTGAGCGGTGGAGACCGCCGCTCGATAAGGCAGAGTCCTACACCAGGTCATCCAATGTTGCTGCTACACCGGCTTCACCGTGCGTGAAACAGACTAAGGTAGACACGCACACACCACCACCTCCCTCCACTGTTGTAACACCACACACACCATTCCCCTTCACCATACACACAAACCAAAATTCGACCTCTGAATACGCAACCATGTATATGTATGTGTACAAATACACTCCCCTACACACAAGCTATGAATCGACCCTGCCGACAAGGTGAACACACACACACACACACACACACACACACACACACACACACACACACACACACACACACACACACACACACACACACAAGCTGTGACTCGATCCCTGCAACCACAACTAGGCGAGTGCACACAGAGGCTCACCAGCCTAAACACCTTAGCAGCCAATGTTCGTCTGGAAAATCTACAACCTATGTCAGGCCCATCTTGGAGTACGCAGCACCAGCATGAAACCTTTCACCCCCACCCGATAAAGCATATTAAGAAACGGGAGAAAGTGCAGAGGTTTGCAACGAGACCAGCTGCAGAGCTAAGGGGCATGAGCTACGAGGAGACACTCACGGAATTGTATCTGACGATATTAGAGGCCAGAGGAACCGGTGGGGGGGGGGGTGGATCACACAAAATACTCAGGGAAATTGATAGGGTAGACAGGGACAGGCTGTGAGAGGCAGGAAACAGGTACTCGGGGGCACAGCTGGAAGATAAAGACAGATGAGACGCAAGAATATCAAAAAGTATTTCTTAGTCTCAGAGTGGAGGTGAAGGTAAATCATTTCGACGAAGTGGAGGCAGATTCTCCACACAGTTTTAAGAACAGGTACGATAGGGCTCACGAAGCTAGGGAGGAGAGAGGCGGGACCAGGAGCTAAGACTCGACATACATACCCACATAGCTGAGTCAACACAAAGTAGCGAGTCATTGAAGAATAAGGGTGGGGCAGCGAGTTTACCTGGAGTTTACCTGGAGAGAGTTTCGGGGGTCAACGCCCCCGCGGCCCGGTCTGTGACCAGGCCGTGACAGTGTAAACACAATTGGTTGGTTAATTATGTTTGGTTACCCTGGAAGGGTGAAGCCGGAAGATCATAACACGCCCTACTCACCATAACATTACACTCACAGCTGTGCAAGAAGCTTTAATGTTAGCCTCAGCCGTGACGCTGTGCACGTGCAGCATTACACGGTAATTCCCATGCTAATGGGCGTCCACTGCCTACCACGTGCGCGAACCAATCATGATTGTGGATGGCCAGGCATGTTAAATAATCACACGGGGTAACCCCCCCCCCCACACACACACTACTATAAGCTTACACGTCTTCCATACCCAGATATCAGTCACAACAAAATTTGAGTGTGACTCGTATAAGAACATAAGAAAGGAGGAACACTGCAGGAGGCCCGTTGGCCCATACTAGGCAGGTCCTTTACAATTCATCCCACTAACAAAACATTTGCCCAACCCAATTTTCAATGCCACCCAAGAAATAAGCTCTGATGTGAAAGTCCCACTCAAATCCAACCCCTCCCACTCATGTACTTATCCAACCTAGATTTGAAACTACCCAAAGTCCCAGCCTCAATAACCCAACTAGGTAGAATGTTCCACTCATCAACTACCCTATTTCCAAACCAATACTTTCCTATGTCCTTTCTAAATATAAACTTATCTAATTTAAATCCATTACTGCGGGTTCTCTCTTGGAGAGACATCCTCAAGACCTTATTAATATCCCCTTTATTAATACCTATCTTCCACTTATACACTTCGATCAGGTCTCCCCTCATTCTTCGTCTAACAAGTGAATGTAACTTAAGAGTCTTCAATCTATGTATTAATTTAGTCATCTTACGCTGAATGTTTTCTAACGAATTTATGTCCATTCTGTAATATGGAGACCAGAACTGAGCTGCATAATCTAGGTGAGGCCTTACTAATGATGTATAAAGCTGCAGTATGACCTCTGGACTTCTGTTGCTTACACTTCTTGATATAAATCCCAGTAATCTATTTGCCTTATTACGTACGCTTAGGCATTGCTGTCTTGGTTTAAAGTTGCTGCTCACCATAACCCCCAAGTCCTTTTCGCAATCTGTATGGCTAAGTTCTACATCATTTAATTTATAAGTACTAGGGTTATGGGCACTCCCAAGCTTCAGAACCTTGCATTTATCTACATTGAACTGCATCTGCCACTTTTCTGACCAAGAATAGAGTTCGTTTAAATCCTCCTGAAGTTCCATAACATCTACGTTTGAATCAATTATCCTATCTTTGTATCATCGGCGAATTTGCTCATATCACTAGTAATTCCCTCATCAAGATCATTGATATATATTATAAACAACAACGGGCCCAAGACTGATCCCTGTGGAACGCCACTTGTTACAGATCCCCACTCGGATTTAACCCCATTTATGGACACTCTCTGCTTCCTGTCAGTGAGCCATGACTCGATCCACGAGAGCACTTTTCCCCCAATGCCATGAGCTGCCACTTTCTTTAACAGTCTATGGTGCGGAACTCTATCAAAAGCCTTACTAATATCTAAGTAAATAATATCAAATTCTTTATCGTGGTCAACAGCCTCAAAAGCTTTACTGAAGAAAGTTAATAAATTAGTTAGACAAGACCGGCCTCTTGTGAATCCATGCTGAGTATCATTAATCAAGCTATGCTTATCGAGATGGCTTCTTATAATCTCAGCTATAATTGACTCTAGTAATTTGCCTACAATTGAGGTCAGGCTTATTGGGCGGTAATTTGACGGTAACGACTTGTCCCCTGTTTTAAAAATAGGAATTACATTAGCCATCTTCCACATATCAGACACTACACCTGTTTAAAGAGATAAATTAAAAATATTAGTTAATGGTTCACAGAGTTCCATTTTGCATTCCTTAAGAACCCTTGAAAAAACCTCATCAGGACCCTGCGACTTATTTTGCTTCAGTCTATCTGCTTCACAACCATTTCACTAGTGACTGTGATGTTACATAATTTATCTTCTTCTAGCCCACTGTAAAAATTAATTACTGGAATATTGGAATGTACACTAGTGGTTGTGGGTATTATGTTGCCAGGGCTAAGTCTCTGACCAGGCTTCCTAAGTTGGAAAGGCAATATTACAAGAACTATTAAGAATGAAAGTGAAGGTATGTGTATACTGATTGTAAGAAAAGTTTCTAACATTTACCTGCCATCTTATATACTAAATTACTCTAATATAAAATACCCTTCCCGGATAAATTACCAGATTTATAACGATTAAGACGTGTACAACTTTTGGTATTTTTATTGTTGAAACGTTTCGCCTACACAGCAGGCTTCTTCAGTCAAACACAGAGGCGGCAAGTGTAGTAGTGAAATGAAGATGATGTGATATTATTTGAAATGGTCAGTCTCTCAGCCTGGGACTGACCTCAGATCTGCGCACAGATAACTCTCTAAGACAGAAAAAGGCTGGACAGACGTTCCAAAACACCCCCCAGTGAAAAGCAGGGGTGCCATGAGTACACGAACAAGATAGTAAGTGTAGGGAGACCAAGACTTCAACAGCCTCTCATAAAAAGGGATTACCAACAGATCCCTAGCTGTTTTCAGGACTGAAATTTATAACTTCCTTAAATCAGTTCCTGAGTAGCCGGCCTGTGGTTCGTACATCGGAGACTGTTTGTAGGTAACAGTATCGGCCTGGTTGGTCAGGCCTATGTCCCCCCTCCTCTAGGAGGCTTGATCGGGGACCGAACTCCGAGGGCAGTGACTCTCCAAAACATTGTTCAAGTATTCTTGAAGAGAAAGAAAAGATCAGCAGTCTTGCCAGGGTGCAAAAAAGTTAATATGGCATGCAACACCTGGGTATCTTAACACATACCTAAATGTTGCACATGTGTCTTTTTCATCAACTTGTTGGTATTGTATACGATTAATGTAATAAAATACTTACATAATTATATGCCAGAACAAGCAACAAACACGTACGAGTCATACAGTCATTCAGTAGTACACGCATTGAAAATTCAAGTTTAAAGGCACCAACACTTTCCATACCCTCCCTTCATACCCAGGGAAACTATCAACAAACTGCCTAACTCTCTTGAAGAGGAAACTTAGCTGCTTCCTTAAAGCAGCTGCAGTACTTATGTTCAGGTCTGGGAGCGGGGCGCAGGGGCAGTAACCCATGAAACTATCACTGGAAGACGCTGCTCACACTAGGATAAAAATCAGGCGACATAAAAGTTCCAGTATTCCTGCAGCTGCTCTAGTGACTGAGTCAACTGGAAGAGATCCAACGTTTTGCAGAAAAACATAGGGTAAAAGCTGGCTCCATCAAACACTCTCAAACTGAGCCATCAACTCTGCTCTGCTCAGCATGACACAACCCAACACTCCATCTATACTGAGTCTCTTCGGATTTAATTACAGTGTCACACTGAAGTTAATTTTGCTTTTACCACATACCTACCTACCTACCGCCCGCCCACCCACACACCCACACGAGAGATGTGCCAGCAAGGATGAACCTAGTATTTACCACAAATAGGTCCAACATAGGAGAGTCCCCTGGGTACCAGCGACCATGCAGTACTGAACACGGAGTGTCTTGTGGAACTAAAGACAGAGGGAAGATTGACTAGTGAAGGATGCGAGAAGCCAAACTTTAGAATTGGGAACTTTGCAGTAATGAGGGAATTCTTGAATACAATGCGGTGGGGAAGGGAACTGGAAGGTAAAATAAGGGAATGACATGATGGGATACGGAGTTGGAAAGTGCCGGGAGGCAGAGGGGGAAAACTACGTATTTAGATGAAGAAGGAAATAGAAAAGATAGAGAGCCCTTGGACCAACCAAAAACGTAGAGGTAAAAAAAAAAAAAAGAGAGAGAAATATAGACATATGAAAAACTATAAAAACAAAGGACAGTAGGGAACAGAGAAGTGAGAAGATTAGCCAGAAATGAATGTGCAAGGGAAAGGAGAGAGGCTGAGAGGCAATCTGAGAATGACGCAGCAACCAAGGCCAAGTCTGAACCAAACCTGCTTCACAGAAGAAAGACGACAATAAAAGACTAAGATGAACTGAAAGAGGAGAGCTCACGGAAAATGACAAGTCTTCGAAGTGTGGAACAAACGATTTCAAGAGGTGTTCCCAGTGGAAAAGGTCAATGCCAGAAAGCCTAGGGGAGAGAATACACCATCTGGCGCTGGACACCATACACACAACAGAAGAGGAAAAAATAAACTTTTAATGAAGGTGCATACATCAAAGTCAGTGGAACCTGTCATCGTGGATTCTGTGAGAGGAGCAAAAACACTATGTGAACCACTAGCTAAGATCAAGAAGCCGATGAACACAGGATAGCTGCCAGAGATCTAAAAGACAGCAAACGTAGTCAGTATTTAAAAAAAAAAAAAAGGGGGGGGGGGCAGGAGGCATTGAAATCTACGGCATTTTCGCTGACATGCATACTATGTAGGGTAATGGAGTACACAGTCAGGAGAATGGTAAAGCACTTGAGAGTAGTCATATATATATATGACAAGGCTCCTTTTACAAACTTTTTGGAATTCTATGACAGAGTAATGGAAATGAGACAGGAGAGGGGGCTGGGTGGATTGCATTTTCTTTGTAAGAAGGTATCTGAAGTGTACCCCACACAAGACTAGGGCAAAAACTTGACAAGTAGGCAGGAATAACTGGGAACGTTCTCCGGTGGATCACAGAGCACCTTAGAAGGAAGCAAAAAAGTGATTATCTGGGAGGAAATGTCAGAATAAGGAAGAGTAACAAGCGGGGTACCACAAGGATCAGTAACTGAGATGTCTGAGTGTATACGGGAGTGATGTCAGTGTAACAATACTTGGGTATTATATATATGTGACAATACTAATTATATGCAGCATACCTCTGTACAAAATACTGTCACGTGACCTTCCCTTTTGAACCGCATACGCTAGGCCGAAGGCTGGCAGTTAGCATCCAGACCAGGCAAAAGGGGCGGACGTATCAGCGTTGGGTTCAGTCTTTGTGCAGCAATATAATATTATAACAGTCTCCTATATTGATGTCGTTGATAACTCACTCTTCACAAGGTAGTGGAAATTCCCTCTGCATCTTTACTACCTCACAATCTGGTCTCTGCCTTAAAGGAAACAGTTACTGTACAGCAGTATTCTAGCCTGGAGACACCATGCGACATATCATCAGTGGCTCGATATTTCTTGTCTTGAAAGCTCTGGTTATCCAGTCTATCATTATCATTGCTGTAGCAATAGTAACATTGGCGAAATGAATACGAGATCTTCTGACATCATCATTCCCAAGTCTCGTAAAGGAACTTTTGCTCTACTGAATTATTCGAGTTTGTCCTGTACTACCCTAGTCTATTTCCTCCATTCTTCCACAGCAGAGAAAGTGAAACTTGTCTTTATTAAACATTATATTGTTACCCGATGCCCACTGTCCCGAGGCCCACTGCAAGACCACTTATATCTGCTTGAAGATTCACTGCGTCTTCGACGGATGTCACTCTCATATTCAGGTACCATCACCATAGGATGTTAACAGTAGCTACATATAAGCAATTACACGTATGTACCCCAAAACACACGCGCACGCGCGCGCACACACACACACCCACCAGTAGCCACAGGAGGCAGTGGTGACCTTGGAAGATGGCGCAGTGTGTGGACTGGGATTACCCAGGATCAAGTGCCCGGGCCACACTACATATTTCAAGGCCTACCTACCTCACGTATGAGGTAGGTACGACTCCTACGGGTTTAGCGCTACCAACGAGTGTAATATATTAATTTCAGGTTGAGGTTTTTAAGATTTTCAAAATGAGAACAGATGAACATCAATGATCTTCACAACTTGAACTTAGTAATAATTATTATGTGAACAACAGAGCAGTAACCTACCAGCACTGTGGTGGAGACTGTTAACAGCACTGTGGTGGAGACTGTTACTAGCACTGTGGTGGAGACTGTTAACAGCACTGTGGTGGAGACTGTTACCAGCACTGTGGTGGAGACTGTTACCAGCACTGTGGTGGAGACTGTTACCAGCACTGTGGTGGAGACTGTTACCAGCACTGTGGTGGAGACTGTTACCAGCACTGTGGTGGAGACTGTTACCAGCACTGTGGTGGAGACTGTTACCAGCACTGTGGTGGAGACTGTTACCAGCACTGTGGTGCAGACTGTTACCAGCACTGTGGTGGAGACTGTTACCAGCACTGTGGTGGAGACTGTTACCAGCACTGTGGTGGAGACTGTTACCAACACTGTGGTGGAGACTGTTACCAGCACTGTGGTGGAGACTGTTACCAGCACTGTGGTGGAGACTGTTACCAGCACTGTGGTGGAGACTATGTTACCAGCACTGTGGTGGAGACTATGTTACCAGCACTGTGGTGGAGACTGTTACCAGCACTGTGGTGGAGACTGTTACCAGCACTGTGGTGGAGACTGTTACCAGCACTGTGGTGGAGACTGTTACCAGCACTGTGGTGGAGACTGTTACCAGCACTGTGGTGGAGACTGTTACCAGCACTGTGGTGGAGACTGTTACCAGCACTGTGATGGAGACTATGTTACCAGCACTGTGGTGGAGACTGTTACCAGCACTGTGGTGGAGACTGTTACCAGCACTGTGGTGGAGACTGTTACCAGCACTGTGGTGGAGACTGTTACCAGCACTGTGGTGGAGACTGTTACCAGCACTGTGGTGGAGACTGTTACCAGCACTGTGGTGGAGACTGTTACCAGCACTGTGGTGGAGACTGTTACCAGCACTGTGGTGGAGACTGTTACCAGCACTGTGGTGGAGACTGTTACCAGCACTGTGGTGGAGACTGTTACCAGCACTGTGGTGGAGACTGTTACCAGCACTGTGGTGGAGACTGTTACCAGCACTGTGGTGGAGACTGTTACCAGCACTGTGGTGGAGACTGTTACCAGCACTGTGGTGGAGACTGTTACCAGCACTGTGGTGGAGACTGTTACCAGCACTGTGGTGGAGACTGTTACCAGCACTGTGGTGGAGACTGTTACCAGCACTGTGGTGGAGACTGTTACCAGCACTGTGGTGGAGACTGTTACCAGCACTGTGGTGGAGACTGTTACCAGCACTGTGGTGGAGACTGTTACCAGCACTGTGACTGTTACCAGCACTGGTGGAGACTGTTACCAGCACTGTGGTGGAGACTGTTACCAGCACTGTGGTGGAGACTGTTACCAGCACTGTGGTGGAGACTGTTACCAGCACTGTGGTGGAGACTGTTACCAGCACTGTGGTGGAGACTGTTACCAGCACTGTGGTGGAGACTGTTACCAGCACTGTGGTGGAGACTGTTACCAGCACTGTGGTGGAGACTGTTACCAGCACTGTGGTGGAGACTGTTACCAGCACTGTGGTGGAGACTGTTACCAGCACTGTGGTGGAGACTGTTACCAGCACTGTGGTGGAGACTGTTACCAGCACTGTGGTGGAGACTGTTACCAGCACTGTGGTGGAGACTGTTACCAGCACTGTGGTGGAGACTGTTACCAGCACTGTGGTGGAGACTGTTACCAGCACTGTGGTGGAGACTGTTACCAGCACTGTGGTGGAGACTGTTACCAGCACTGTGGTGGAGACTGTTACCAGCACTGTGGTGGAGACTGTTACCAGCACTGTGGTGGAGACTGTTACCAGCACTGTGGTGGAGACTATGTTACCAGCACTGTGGTGGAGACTATGTTACCAGCACTGTGGTGGAGACTATGTTACCAGCACTGTGGTGGAGACTATGCTACCAGCACTGTGGTGGAGACTATGCTACCAGCACTGTGGTGGAGACTATGCTACCAGCACTGTGGTGGAGACTATGCTACCAGCACTGTGGTGGAGACTATGCTACCAGCACTGTGGTGGAGACTATGCTAGCAGCACTGTGGTGGAGACTATGCTAGCAGCACTGTGGTGGAGACTATGCTAGCAGCACTGTGGTGGAGACTATGCTAGCAGCACTGTGGTGGAGACTATGCTAGCAGCACTGTGGTGGAGACTATGCTAGCAGCACTGTGGTGGAGACTATGCTACCACCCCTGTGGTGGAGACTATGCTACCACCACTGTGGTGGAGACTATGCTACCACCACTGTGGTGGAGATTATGCTACCACCACTGTGGTGGAGACTATGCTACCACCACTGTGGTGGAAACTATGCTACCACCACTGTGGTGGAGACTATGCTACCACCACTGTGGTGGAGACTATGCTACCACCACTGTGGTGGAGACTATGCTACCACCACTGTGGTGGAGACTATGCTACCACCACTGTGGTGGAGACTATGCTACCACCACTGTGGTGGAGACTATGCTACCACCACTGTGGGGGAGACTATGCTACCACCACTGTGGGGGAGACTATGCTACCACCACTGTGGGGGAGACTATGCTACCACCACTGTGGGGGAGACTATGCTACCACCACTGTGGGGGAGACTATGCTACCACCACTGTGGGGGAGACTATGCTACCACCACTGTGGGGGAGACTATGCTACCACCACTGTGGGGGAGACTATGCTACCACCACTGTGGGGGAGACTATGCTACCAGCACTGTGGTGGAGACTATGCTACCAGCACTGTGGTGGAGACTATGCTACCAGCACTGTGGGGAGACTATGCTACCAGCACTGTGGTAGAGACTATCCTACCAGCACTGTGGAGGATATCCTACCAGCACTGTGGTGGAGACTATCCTACCAGCACTGTGGAAACTATCCTAACCGCTGTTGTGGGGACTATCCTACCAGCGCTGTGGTAGGGACAATCCTACCAGCGCTGGGGAGGGGACTATCCTACCAGCGCTGTGGTGGGGACTATTCTACCAGCGCCGTGGTGCGGTCTATCCTACCAAGACTGTGGAGGGGACTATCCTACCAGTGCTGTGGTGGGGACTATCCTACCAGCGTTGAGGTGGAGATTATCCTACCAGCGCTGTGGTGGGGACTATCCTACCAGCGCTGTGGTGGGGACTATCCTACCAGCGCTGTGGTGGAGACTATCCTACCAGAGCTGTGGTGGGGACTATCCTACCAGCGCTGTGGTGGGGACTATCCTACCAGCGCTGTGGTGGGGACTATCCTACCAGCGCTGTGGTGGAGACTATCCTACTAGCGCTGTGGTGGAGACTATCTTACCAGCGCTGTGGTGGAGACTATCCTACCAGCGCTGTGGTGGAGACTATCCTACCAACGCTGTGGTGGAGACTATCCTACCAACGCTGTGGTGGAGACTATCCTACCAGCGCTGTGGTGGAGACTATCCTACCAGCGCTGTGGTGGAGACTATCCTACCAGCGCTGTGCTGGAGACTATCCTACCAGCGCTGTGCTGGAGACTATCCTACCAGCGCTGTGCTGGAGACTATCCTACCAGCGCTGTGCTGGAGACTATCCTACCAGCGCTGTGCTGGAGACTATCCTACCAGCGCTGTGGTGGAGACTATCCTACCAGCGCTGTGGTGGGGACTATCTTACCAGCGCTTTGGTGGGGACTATCCTACCAGCACTGTGGTGGGGACTATCCTACCAGCAATGTGGTGGGGACTATCCTACCAGCACTGTGGTGGGGACTATCCTACCAGCACTGTGGTGGGGACTATCCTACCAGCACTGTGGTGGGGACTATCCTACCAGCACTGTGGTGGAACTATCCTACCAGCACTGTGGTGGAACTATCCTACCAGCACTGTGGTGGGGACTATCCTACCAGCACTGTGGTGGGGACTATCCTACCAGCACTGTGGTGGGGACTGTCCTACCAGCACTGTGGTGGGGACTGTCCTACCAGCACTGTGGTGGGGACTGTCCTACCAACACTGTGGTGGGGACTGTCCTACCAACACTGTGGTGGGGACTGTCCTACCAACACTGTGGTGGAGACTGTCCTACCAGCACTGTTGTGGAGACTGTTCTACCAGCACTGTGGTGGAGACTATCCTATCAGCACTGTGATGGAGACTATCCTACCAGCACTGTGGTGGAGGCTATCCTACCAGCACTGTGGTGGAGGCTATCCTACCAGCACTGTGGTGGAGGCTATCCTACCAGCACTGTGGTGGAGGCTATCCTACCAGCACTGTGGTGGAGGCTATCCTACCAGCACTGTGGTGGAGGCTATCCTACCAGCACTGTCATATAAGCAATCCTACCAGCACTGTGGTGGAGACTATCCTACCAGCACTGTGGTGGAGACTATCCTACCAGCACTGTGGTGGAGACTATCCTACCAGTACTGTGGTGAAGAGTATCCTACCAGCACTGTGGTGGGGATTATCCAACCAGCACTGTGGTGGGGATTATCCTACCAGCACTGTGCTGGAGGCTATCCTACCAGAACTGTGGAGGCTATGCTACCAGCGCTGTGGTGGAGACTATCCTACCAGCGCTGTGGTGGAGACTATCCTACCAGCGCAGTGGTGGAGACTATCCTACCAGCGCTGTGGTGGAGACTATCTTACCAGCGCTGTGGTGGGGACAATCCTACCAGCACTATGGTGGAGACTATCCTACCAGCACTGTGGTGGAGACTATCCTACCAGCACTGCGGTGGAGACTATCCTACCAGCACTGCGGTGGAGACTATCCTACCAGCACTGTGGTGGAGACTATCCTACCAGCACTGTGGTGGAGACTATCCTACCAGCACTGTGGTGGAGACTATCCTACCAGCACTGTGGTGGAGGCTATCCTACCAGCACTGTGGTGGGGACTATCCTACCAGCACTGTGGTGGAGGCTATCCTACCAGCACTGTGGTGGAGGCTATCCTACCAGCACTGTGGTGGAGACTATCCTACCAACACTGTGGTGGAGGCTATCCTACCAGCACTGTGGTGGAGACTATTCTACCAACACTGTGGTGGAGGCTATCCTACCAGCACTGTGGTATAAGCTATCCTACCAGCACTGTGGAGCCTATCCTACCAGCACTGTGGTGGAGACTATTCTACCAGCACTGTGGTGGAGACTATCCTACCAGCACTGTGGTGGAGACTATCCTACCTGCACTGTGGTGAAGAGTATCCTACCAGCACTGTGGTGGGGACTATCCTACCAGCACTGTGGTGGGGACTATCCTACCAGCACTGGGGTGGGGACTATCCTACCAGCACTGTGGTGGGGACTATCCTACCAGCACTGTAGTGGGAACTATCCTACCAGCACTGTGGTGGGGATTATCCTACCAGCACTGTGGTGGGGATTATCCTACCAGCACTGTGGTGGAGACTATCCTACCAGCACTGTGGTGGTGGCTATCCTACCAGCACTGTGGTGGAGGCTATCCTACCAGCGCTGTGGTGGAGGCTATCCTACCAGCGCTATGGTGGAGGCTATCCTACCAGCACTGTGGTGGAGACTATCCTACCAGCACTGTGGTGGAGACTATCCTACCAGCACTGTGGTGGAGACTATCCTACCAGCACTGTGGTGGAGACTATCCTACCAGCACTGTGGTGGAGACTATCCTACCAGCACTGTGGTGGAGACTATCCTACCAGCACTGTGGTGGAGACTATCCTACCAGCACTGTGGTGGAGACTATCCTACCAGCACTGTGGTGGAGACTATCCTACCAGCACTGTGGTGGAGACTATCCTACCAGCACTGTGGTGGAGACTGTCCTATCTGCACTGTGGAGACTGTACTACCAGCACTGTGGTGGAGACTATCCTACCAGAACTGTGGTGGAGACTATCCTACCAGCACTGTGGTGGAGACTATCCTACCAGCACTGTGGTGGAGACTATCCTACCAGCACTATGGTGGAAACTATCCTACCAGCACTGTGGTGGAGACTATCCTATCTGCACTGTGGTGGAGACTGCACTACCAGCACTGTGGTGGAGACTATCCTACCAGCACTGTGGTGGAGGCTATCCTACCAGCACTGTGGTGGGGACTATCCTACCAACACTGTGGTGGAGGCTATCCTACCAGCACTGTGGTGGAGACTATTCTACCAACACTGTGGTGGAGGCTATCCTACCAGCACTGTGGTATAAGCTATCCTACCAGCACTGTGGAGCCTATCCTACCAGCACTGTGGTGGAGACTATTCTACCAGCACTGTGGTGGAGACTATCCTACCAGCACTGTGGTGGAGACTATCCTACCTGCACTGTGGTGAAGAGTATCCTACCAGCACTGTGGTGGGGACTATCCTACCAGCACTGTGGTGGGGACTATCCTACCAGCACTGGGGTGGGGACTATCCTACCAGCACTGTGGTGGGGACTATCCTACCAGCACTGCAGTGGGAACTATCCTACCAGCACTGTGGTGGGGATTATCCTACCAGCACTGTGGTGGGGATTATCCTACCAGCACTGTGGTGGAGACTATCCTACCAGCACTGTGGTGGTGGCTATCCTACCAGCACTGTGGTGGAGGCTATCCTACCAGCGCTGTGGTGGAGGCTATCCTACCAGCGCTATGGTGGAGACTATCCTACCAGCACTGTGGTGGAGACTATCCTACCAGCACTGTGGTGGAGACTATCCTACCAGCACTGTGGTGGAGACTATCCTACCAGCACTGTGGTGGAGACTATCCTACCAGCACTGTGGTGGAGACTATCCTACCAGCACTGTGGTGGAGACTATCCTACCAGCACTGTGGTGGAGACTATCCTACCAGCACTGTGGTGGAGACTATCCTACCAGCACTGTGGTGGAGACTATCCTACCAGCACTGTGGTGGAGACTATCCTACCAGCACTGTGGTGGAGACTGTCCTATCTGCACTGTGGAGACTGTACTACCAGCACTGTGGTGGAGACTATCCTACCAGAACTGTGGTGGAGACTATCCTACCAGCACTGTGGTGGAGACTATCCTACCAGCACTATGGTGGAGACTATCCTACCAGCACTGTGGTGGAGACTATCCTATCTGCACTGTGGTGGAGACTGCACTACCAGCACTGTGGTGGAGACTATCCTATCTGCACTGTGGAGACTGTACTACCAGAACTGTGGTGGACACTATCCTATCTGCACTGTGGAGACTATACTACCAGCACTGTGGTGGAGACTATCCTACCTGCACTGTGGTGGAGACTATCCTATCTGCACTGTGGAGACTATACTACCAGCACTGTGGTGGAGACTATCCTACCAGCACTGTGGTGGAGACTATCCTATCTGCACTGTGGTGGAGACTATCCTATCTGCACTGTGGAGACTATACTACCAGCACTGTGGTGGAGACTATCCTACCAGCACTGTGGTGGAGACTATCCTACCAGCACTGTGGTGGAGACTATCCTATCTGCACTGTGGAGACTATACTACCAGCACTGTGGTGGAGACTATCCTACCAGCACTGTGGTGGAGACTATACTACCAGCACTGTGGTGGAGACTATCCTATCTGCACTGTGGAGACTATACTACCAGTACTGTGGTGGAGACTATCCTACCAGCACTGTGGTGGAGACTATACTACCAGCACTGTGGTGGAGACTATACTACCAGCACTGTGGTGGAGACTATACTACCAGCACTGTGGTGGAGACTATACTACCAGCACTGTGGTGGAGACTATACTACCAGCACTGTGGTGGAGACTATCCTACCAGCACTGTGGTGGAGACTATACTACCAGCACTGTGGTGGAGACTATACTACCAGCACTGTGGTGGAGACTATACTACCAGCACTGTGGTGGTGGCTATACTACCAGCACTGTGGTGGAGACTATACTACCAGCACTGTGGTGGAGACTATACTACCAGCACTGTGGTGGAGACTATACTACCAGCACTGTGGTGGAGACTATACTACCAGCACTGTGGTGGAGACTATACTACCAGCACTGTGGTGGAGACTATACTACCAGCACTGTGGTGGAGACTATACTACCAGCACTCTGGTGGAGACTATCCTATCTGCACTGTGGAGACTATACTACCAGCACTGTGGTGGAGACTAGACTCCCAGCACTGTGGTGGAGACTACTGTGGTGGAGACTATCCTATCTGCACTGTGGAGACTATACTACCAGTACTGTGGTGGAGACTATACTACCAGCACTGTGGTGGAGACTATACTACCAGCACTGTGGTGGAGACTATACTACCAGCACTGTGGTGGAGACTATACTACCAGCACTGTGGTGGAGACTATACTACCAGCACTGTGGTGGAGACTATACTACCAGCACTGTGGTGGAGACTATACTACCAGCACTGTGGTGGTGGCTATACTACCAGCACTGTGGTGGAGACTATACTACCAGCACTGTGGTGGAGACTATACTACCAGCACTGTGGTGGAGACTATACTACCAGCACTGTGGTGGTGGCTATACTACCAGCACTGTGGTGGAGACTATACTACCAGCACTGTGGTGGAGACTATCCTATCTGCACTGTGGAGACTATACTACCAGCACTGTGGTGGAGACTATACTACCAGCACTGTGGTGGAGACTGTACTACCAGCACTGTGGTGGAGACTATACTACCAGCACTGTGGTGGAGACTATACTACCAGCACTGTGGTGGAGACTATACTACCAGCACTGTGGTGGAGACTATACTACCAGCACTGTGGTGGAGACTATACTACCAGCACTGTGGTGGAGACTATACTACCAGCACTGTGGTGGAGACTATACTACCAGCACTGTGGTGGAGACTATACTACCAGCACTGTGGTGGAGACTATACTACCAGCACTGTGGTGGAGACTATACTACCAGCACTGTGGTGGAGACTATACTACCAGCACTGTGGTGGAGACTATACTACCAGCACTGTGGTGGAGACTATACTACCAGCACTGTGGTGGACACTATACTACCAGCACTGTGGTGGTGGCTATACTACCAGCACTGTGGTGGGGACTATACTACCAGCACTGTGGTGGAGGCTATACTACCAGCACTGTGGTGGAGACTATACTACCAGCACTGTGGTGGAGACTATACTACCAGCACTGTGGTGAAGACTATACTACCAGCACTGTGGTGGTGGGTATACTTGCAGCACTGTGGTGGAGACTATACTACCAGCACTGTGGTGGAGACTATACTACCAGCACTGTGGTGGAGACTATACTACCAGCACTGTGGTGGAGACTATACTACCAGCACTGTGGTGGAGACTATACTACCAGCACTGTGGTGGAGACTATACTACCAGCACTGTGGTGGAGACTATACTACCAGCACTGTGGTGGAGACTATACTTCCAGCACTGTGGTGGAGACTATAATACCAGCACTGTGGTGGAGACTATACTACCAGCACTGTGGTGGAGACTATACTTCCAGCACTGTGGTGGAGACTATACTACCAGCACTGTGGTGGTGGCTATACTACCAGCACTGTGGTGGTGGCTATACTACCAGCACTGTGGTGGTGGCTATACTTCCAGCACTGTGGTGGAGACTATACTACCAGCACTGTGGTGGAGACTATACTACCAGCACTGTGGTGGAGACTATCCTACCAGCACTGTGGTGGAGGCTATACTTCCAGCACTGTGGTGGTGGCTATACTACCAGCACTGTGGTGGTGGCTATACTACCAGCACTGTGGTGGTGGCTATACTACCAGCACTGTGGTGGAGACTATCCTACCAGCACTGTGGTGGTGGCTATACTACCAGCACTGTGGTGGAGACTATACTACCAGCACTGTGGTGGAGGCTATACTACCAGCACTGTGGTGGGGACTATACTACCAGCACTGTGGTGGAGACTATACTACCAGCACTGTGGTGGAGACTATACTACCAGCACTGTGGTGGAGGCTATACTACCAGCACTGTGGTGGAGACTATCCTACCAGCACTGTGGTGGAGACTATACTACCAGCACTGTGGTGGAGACTATACTACCAGCACTGTGGTGGAGACTATCCTACCAGCACTGTGGTGGTGGCTATACTACCAGCACTGTGGTGGAGACTATACTACCAGCACTGTGGTGGAGGCTATACTACCAGCACTGTGGTGGAGACTATACTACCAGCACTGTGGTGGAGACTATCCTACCAGCACTGTGGTGGTGACTATACTACCAGCACTGTGGTGGAGACTATCCTACCAGCACTGTGGTGGAGACTATCCTACCAGCACTGTGGTGGTGACTATACTACCAGCACTGTGGTGGAGGCTATACTACCAGCACTGTGGTGGAGACTATCCTACCAGCACTGTGGTGGAGACTATACTACCAGCACTGTGGTGGAGACTATCCTATCTGCACTGTGGAGACTATACTACCAGCACTGTGGTGGAGACTATCCTACCAGCACTGTGGTGGTGACTATACTACCAGCACTGTGGTGGAGACTATCCTACCAGCACTGTGGTGGAGACTATCCTACCAGCACTGTGGTGGTGACTATCCTACCAGCACTGTGGTGGAGACTATACTACCAGCACTGTGGTGGAGACTATCCTACCAGCACTGTGGTGGTGACTATACTACCAGCACTGTGGTGGAGACTATCCTACCAGCACTGTGGTGGTGACTATACTTCCAGCACTGACTATCCTCTCTTATATAAAGAGTTGTCATCGCCTTAGTCAACAAATTGCTAATCATTGATATTCATCATTTCTCTCAAGTGATTAGTAATAATGTTTGGGAACAGATTGGTGACGTTGCTACCCCCGAGGAGAGAAGGAAGATGACAGGGAAGGAAGGAAGATGACAGGGAAGGAAGGAAGATGACAGGGAAGGAAGGAAGATGACAGGGAAGGAAGGAAGATGACAGGGAAGGAAGGAAGATGACAGGGAAGGAAGGAAGATGACAGGGAAGGAAGGAAGATGACAGGGAAGGAAGGAAGATGACAGGGAAGGAAGGAAGATGACAGGGAAGGAAGGAAGATGACAGGGAAGGAAGGAAGATGACAGGGAAGGAAGGAAGATGACAGGGAAGGAAGGAAGATGACAGGGGAGGAAGGAAGATGACAGGGGAGGAAGAAAGATGACAGGGGAGGAAGGAAGATGAAAGGGAAGGAAGGAAGATGACAGGGAAGGAAGGAAGATGACATGGAAGGAAGATGAAAGGGAAGGAAGGAAGATGACAGGGAAGGAAGGAAGATGACAGGGAAGGAAGGAAGATGACAGGGAAGGAAGGAAGATGACAGGGAAGGAAGATGAAAGGGAAGGAAGGAAGATGAAAGGGAAGGAAGATGACAGGGAAGGAAGATGACAGGGAAGGAAGGAAGATGACAGGGAAGGAAGGAAGATGACAGGGAAGGAAGGAAGATGACAGGAAAGGAAGATGAAAGGGAAGGAAGGAAGATGACAGGGGAGGAAGGAGATGAAAGGGGAGGAAGGAAGATGAAAGGGAAGGAAGGAAGATGAAAGGGAAGGAAGGAAGATGACAGGGAAGGAAGGAAGATGACAGGGAAGGAAGATGAAAGGGAAGGAAGGAAGATGACAGGGAAGGAAGGAAGATGACAGGGAAGGAAGATGAAAGGGAAGGAAGGAAGATGACAGGGAAGGAAGGAAGATGACAGGGAAGGAAGATGAAAGGGAAGGAAGGAAGATGACAGGGAAGGAAGATGAAAGGGAAGGAAGGAAGATGACAGGGAAGGAAGGAAGATGACAGGGAAGGAAGGAAGATGACAGGGAAGGAAGATGACAGGGAAGGAAGATGAAAGGGAAGGAAGGAAGATGAAAGGGAAGGAAGGAAGATGAAAGGGAAGGAAGGAAGATGACAGGGAAGGAAGGAAGATGACAGGGAAGGAAGGAAGATGAAAGGGGGGGAAGGAAGATGAAAGGGGAGGAAGGAAGATGAAAGGGAAGAAAGGAAGATGAAAGGGAAGAAAGGAAGATGAAAGGGAAGAAAGGAAGATGAAAGGAAGATGAAAGGGAAGAAAGGAAGATGAAAGGGAAGAAAGGAAGATGGAAGGGAATGAAGGAAGATGAAAGGGAAGGAAGGAAGATGAAAGGGAAGGAAGGAAGATGAAAGGGAATGAAGGAAGATGAAAGGGAATGAAGGAAGATGAAAGGGAAGGAAGGAAGATGAAAGGGGAGGAAGATGAAAGGGAAGGAAGGAAGATGAAAGGGAAGGAAGGAAGATGAAAGGGAAGGAAGGAAGATGAAAGGGAAGGAAGGAAGATGAAAGGGAAGGAAGGAAGATGAAATGGGATGAAAAAATATAAAAGGAAAGGAATATGAAAGGAGAGGAATATGAAAGGGAAGGAAGGAATATGAAAGGGAAGGAAGATGAAAGGGAAGGAAGATAAAAGGGAAGGAAGATGAAAGGGAAGGAAGATGAAAGGGAAGGAAGATGAAAGGGAAGGAAGATAAAAGGGAAGGAAGATAAAAGGGAAGGAAGATAAAAGGGAAGGAAGGAAGATGAAAGGGAAGGAAGATGAAAGTGGAGGAAGATGAAAGGGAAGTAAGTTGACAGGGAAAGAAGGTTGACAGGGAATGAAGAAGGTTGACAGGGAAGGAAGTTGACAGGGAAGGAAGAAAGTTGACAGGGAAGGAAGTTGACAGGAGAGGAAGGAAGTTGACAGCGAAGGAAGGAAGTTGACAGGGGAAGAAGGAAGTTGACAGGGGAGGAAGTTGACACGGGAAGAAGGAAGTGGACAGGGGAGGAAGGAAGTTGACAGGGGAGGAAGGAAGTTGACAGGGAAGGAAGGAAGATGAAAGGGAAGGAAGTAAGTTGACAGCAAAGGAAGTAAGTTGACAGCGAAGGAAGGAAGTTGACAGCGAAGGAAGGAAGTTGACAGCAAAGGAAGGAAGTTGACAGCGAAGGAAGGAAGTTGACAGCGAAGGAAGGAAGTTGACAGCGAAGGAAGGAAGTTGACAGCGAAGGAAGGAAGTTGACAGCGAAGGAAGGAAGTTGACAGCGAAGGAAGGAAGTTGACAGCGAAGGAAGGAAGTTGACAGCGAAGGAAGGAAGTTGACAGCGAAGGAAGGAAGTTGACAGCGAAGGAAGGAAGTTGACAGAGAAGGAAGGTGATCTTACCACCATGCCAGACGAGCCTCTTAATCTAGCTGAACCAAAATCGATGACATTCCCAACGCCAGCCAGTGTGTGTGTGTGTGTGTGTGTGTGTGTGTGTGTGTGTGTGTGTGTGTGTGTGTGTGTGTGTGTGTGTGTGTGTGTGTGTGTGTGTGTGTGTGTGTGTGTTTCTAGTCTTAACTAGTTCGTTACCTGGTGAGAACTACAGAGCTTATCATTACAACAGTGTATAGTTTTATTCCAGCACTTCCAGTGTCTGCAGAAAAACGGCTATTTCTTGGCGACCCTGTGACTCTTGTTTGACTCCCTTCCATCAATAACCCGTCCCCAAATTTCTGACTCACATTCCTAAAACAGTGTCAAGTCTTGTACTTGTTTAGCTCTTGATGCGTCCAGGGATCCTCTCCCAGCACCCTGCTAAGATCATCCGTCTCCCCCCAGCATCCTGCTCTCTCTAGGCTCGAATACTGTTGTATACCAACGGCACCATTACAACAGAAGAAACCGCAGAACTGGAAAACTTGCACTCTACACTGCTCGTACTGACTAATTCATGAAGTCAAACATGTGAATTACTGGGAGCGGCTGAAGTCCCAAGAAATGTATTCCTTGGAATGTAGGCAAGAGTTACATCATAATTTACACCTGGAAAATTCAAGAGGGACTGGACCCAACCTACACACTGATATCGCTTCAAGCTTGGCGGACAATATGAAGTATCCCTAGTGAAAATCATGGCGGGTGAGTACTAACAATAAGTGTATGAGGCCCAAGAATTGTCAACAGCCTCACATCATACGTAAGGATTACCAACAGACTTCTATATGCAACTTAATAAGTTCATCTCATTTCATGACCAGTCGGGTCAGTAGTAATAGGCTCCTTGACAAAGACTTGATCCTCCAGGAGGCTGGTCTGGGACCGAGCCGCGGGAGGGGGAGGGGGGGACCCCAAAAATATCCTTCAGTTAAGATAAATACAAGTGTATAATACTAAGCAATCAACGTCTGCTAATATAATGTACCAATAATTGCATGTCTATTGCGCAGTGTTGCATACATGTCTATTGCAGTGTTGCACGTGTCTTTACAACAGTGTTGGTTTATTGCAGTGTTACACGCGTGTCTTAATAGCACAGCTTACTGGTATTGCTACACACGGTACTTGTACTTCAAGTTTCGTCTGATAGCACTGCCCAGACATCAAGGACAGCACGGACATCAAGGACAGCAGGCAGTGTGGCCCTGAGGTATATACAGTGTGGAAAACCCAGCTCCGGTACACCAGTCGGTGGCTTACCCTCTAGTACCTAACACCAGTGGCGACACAGAAAGAATACAGGAAAGCACTGGCTTGGTAGCAGAGCTGTGAATGAGAGCTGCAACAAACTCTCAGGTATAACGTAATACTCAAGTGAGAATTTTGGCTAGCTGTAGAAACAGGCTGGACAAATACAGCTACTACCCACACCCACTCACATGAGTTGGACGTGCCTAAAATGGGCCTACAGGTCTGCAGTAGAAATGCACTATTATGTAACCGAGCGCCACACCGTGGGTAAGTCACACAATGAATAAGCCAGGTAGTTATCTGCTGCTTAACACAGGTTGGGTCAGCACACGCGCGCACATTCCTCTCACCTACATCTGCTGAGAGACAAGGTTAGAAAGAAACAAATGCAATATAATGTGATTCTTTATTGACTAGGTTTCGCTTTATCAAGTCAGCAACAGATCTAACTGGGTCAAGAGTACACGAGTATATATAGTGTGGGGAGTCAGGCGAAAAACGTATATATACTACATACACTATATATACTCGTACTCTTTACCCAGGTAGATCTGTTTGTGACTTGATAAAGCCCACTGTGTGGGCGAAACGCAGTCAATAAAGCACATTATACTGAATTTGTGTTTACGTTTATCTTTTGCTACTGGTTCATAACATTTACCTTCAACACTTCCTTTAGAATGCAGAGGGGAGTGTGTCTGGTCTCCTCTCTTTGCCTATTTACTTATCCAGTGCATCAGTCTTAAGAATGATGGACGGAACACATCGACCCCAGGCTGAGGGAACTGACTGCCTCAAACTATTACTACTCATCTTCCACTGTTATTCTCTGTGTTGGATTGAAAAAAAAATGGCTGGCACAAGGTTTTCTCAGCAAATATTCCCAGCTGCTGCACAAGTGTTTCATTCATCAATTTGTCGGTTTTCCCAGTTTCACCACACTATTTTGCGAGACTCCTGCTCAGGTAGGAGCACCTACAATGTGCTGCTCAAAAGCACAACAGACCTGGGGCGATTACAGGTCCACAGCCACCGACTAACACAGGTAAGCCATATGTCACTGGCGTCTTGGTCTGCCAGTGTTAATATCAACGCCTCATTAACAACCGTAGAAGAAAACAGTTTCTTGACGGGTCCCGCCACAGTGCCAAGAAAGTGTATTCAGGTATACACAAATACAGTTACATATATTCTATAGAGAAGATAACATGTTATTATCATACTATTAAGACTATCTACTACACGAGGGTCATTACTAGGAATAAGGTAAAATTACACGCGTGTTAGCTAAAAAAAAAAATAGAAAATCATTCCCCTCCCTTTCTGTAGCTACATTCATCAGACACCTTTTGGCACTCTTCTTGAACTGGTTCATGCTATGACTGGCTTTGACATGTGCGGGCAGTCTGTTCCATTCCTTTATTGCTGTACAATAAAAGGTGTTTGAAGCCTGGCCAATGACTGTGGGTACTACAAAGTTGTGCTCTCTCCCCCTAGTACTATGATTGCTTTGGTTCCCAACCTTGACAAAATTGACAGCAAGATATTCTGGACACTGTTTGTGAGCAATTTTATAAACATGATTTAGCTTCAGTTGTTTTACTCTGTCTTCAACATTCAACATATTCAACTGCTGTAATTCATCCTGGCCTACATGTTCTATTGGTCCCAGGTCCAGGATGAATCTTACTATTTTGTTCTGGGTGATTTGTAGTCTATCTTTCAGTTTTTTGTCAAGGCAGAGTACCATGAAGAGCAAGCGTAATCCATATGACACTGTATAAGGGCTAGACATAGGGTCCTGCGAGCCTCGGTAGGTAGACTCTGTGCTTGTCTATAGAGGAATTTCAGTCTGGCATTCGCTTTCTTTACTACACTGTTCCCTATCAATTCTCCTGACATGCATAGGTCAAAGAGGATTCCCAGATATTTTACTGAGGAAACTAAAGTGATGGGCTCCCCATTACACTGGACATTAAAATTGTTTACCTTCTCAGTTTGTTTCGTGCCAAAGAGAATGGCTTCAGTTTTCCCGAGGTGTAATGATAGTTTGTTGTCTACTAACCATTTGCTGCAGGACTCCGGTTCCAGTGTTAATACATTAGCTATATCTTGTGGTCTTTACCTGACACTAACAGAGCACTGTCATCTGCATACAGCAGGAGTTTGCACTTGACACTGATAGGCATGTCGTTAACATAGCATAAGAATAATAAGGGACCCAGAGTACTACCTTGGGGAACTCAACATGCTATCGGCAGGGGTTCTGATTCAGTTTTGTTGATTTTGACAATTTGTCTCCTGTTGCTAAGGTAGGACTTAAACCAGTCTACAGAACCTATACCAATACCTTGAAGTTTCTTACATAATATATTGTGGTTGTCAGTATCGAAGGCCTTTTTCAGGTCTAAGGTTACCAAACCTATGAGGTTCTCCATGGACATTTCAGTTCTCATGTAATCCATCAGATTAATTAGGGAGGTGTCGGTTGAGTAAGATCTTCTAAAGCCTGATTGATACCTATGGAGAATGTTGTCATTAAGGTACTTAACTACTTGACAGTACACCGCCCTCTCTAGAATTTTGGATATTATACTGAGTATACTAACAGGCCTATAGTTGCTTACATCAGACCTACTATTTTTCTTGAAGATAGGAGCAACTCTGGCCTCCTTGAACCCCTCCGGTACGGTATCACTGGTGATAGACAAATTCATTATGTGAGCAATAGGGACTGACAATTCAGAAGCACCATCTTTTAGGAACTTAGACGGGATGTTATCAGGGCCAGTGCTCTTAGTTGGGTTTAATCTGCTTAGTTCTTTTTGAATAAAGTCATGAGATACACTTACTAGCTGACAACTGTTTGGGGTTACCCCTTTATTGGTATAGCATGTTTGAAACTTATATCAGAGTCTGTGTTAAAGGTATTTGATGCAGCTGGTAGTTTACTTACTAGTGTTGATGCGACAGATGTGTAGTAGGAATTAAAACAATTTGCACCTTAGATGTTTCGTGGCATATCTCGTTATCAACAGTGAGTACTATGTTAGACCTATCTACTGTTGTTGCCAGAGTTTTCTGGGGTTATGCTTATACTCTTCAATTTTTGAGCAATAGTGCTTTGCCTTTGCTCCTTTTATAAGTCTCTGTACTCTGTTCCTCACCCTTCGGAATTCATTTAGTGCTGCAATATCCTGTCTGTTTTGAATCTTTTTAGCAACTGGTCTCTGAATTTCATATTATCTAATATCTCAGTAGTCATCCAGGGTTCAGTTCTTCGTTTAATCCTAACCTTTTTAACTGGTGCAATATTATCAAGGATGGCAGTGAACATTGTTTTGAATTTTTCCCAGGCATCATTTACGTCCAACTTGTTATCTCTCTCCAGTCACAATTGTGTAGCCTATTTACCAGTGTTTCTTTACTGTAGTTTCTAGTTAAGCTCACTTTTATTGTACTGTGGAGGCCTATCCTATCCCTAGTGATTTTCCTGGTGCAGTAAATGATGAAATGATCACAAAGGCCTGTGGTAATGACGCCTGACTGACTAATGTTCTCAGAGCGGTTACAAAGTATGTGGTCAATTACGGTGGCTGAGAACTGTGTGATCCGGGTTGGTGTATTAATTAGTCGAGTGTAACTATTTAAACCTAGAATTTGTTTATACCTTTTGCATAGCCCGTTATTTTGCTGCTGAAAGCAGATATTGAAGTCGTCCAGTATTATGGTCTCGCAATTGTTTTCAAGTCCGGACAATACTCTGGAAAAATTCTTCTCTAAGAACTGGTCATGAGTGGGAGGGCGGTAACTAGTTCCTACTAAGATGGGTTTGGTCTTGGGAAGCAGCACTTCAAACCATAGTCTCCAATTTGTTATTTAAATCAGGTCTTGGGTTGTAAGCTAAGTCATTTCTAATGTAGGCACATACCCCACCACCTTTTCTGTTCCTAAGCGTTTTATACTGTAACCTTCTATTTTGACCTCGTCGTCAGTCACCGTATCATCCAACAAGGATTCAGAGATGGATATAACTGCCGCCCTAGTTCTGTTAGCTAAAATCCTAATCTCTGCCAATTTTGGAAAAAGTGATCTTGCGTTGACATGAATAAAGTGAAGGCCTGTATTCATAAAACAATGATAATCATCAATATATGGCAAACGTTCATTTCTTTAAATGGGTTTCTCTTTAAAGCAGATGCCTTTGATTGATTCTTGCCGCTCCGGAAGGACTTGTATAGTGATTTTTTCTGGAATATAATGGGAAAATAGGCCTCCTGTGTGTTTGTGTGCAGCAAGTAGGTGGATGGGGCAAGAGGCCGCCACGCCCCGCCCTGCCGCCATCACTCTTCATCAGCGTGGGCACACGACCCCAGGAAGCTGGGTGCAACTCCTCGTTGTCTCTACCTCCTCCCTCAGCCTCTTCAGTCTCACACCCACTGCAACTGTTGTGTCTTGAAGCTCAAAGCTGATCCTAGAACAGTGAAGTGTTGAAGCTGAAGACTTATCCTGACTGAAGACTGACTGATCCTAGAAGAATGGAGTACTATGCATACTATCCCCAGAGGGACTCAGGACAAGAGCTTCAGTGTGTGTAGGGGGAGGCGCCATCAGGAGAGTCTCGTCTCAACAGCACCTTCCCCATCACTTTAAACACACCTGAAACATACACCAACTCCTCCGCTAGATTGGTGTGGGGGGGAAAGCAACAAAGCGCACCTTTCACAGCCAAAATCCTTTCAAAATAGTGGCGTGACTGGAGCAAATTGCATGAGTGTGAGACCATTCTCAAGCAGGAACAATAGAACCTTGCTATGGAGAGGACGCGAGAGTGGAGGATTGCAGGTGTGGTAGGCAGAACAGAGAATAACTATAAGAAAGCAACAGCTGGTGACTATGAACGTCCATGTAGCGGATACGTTAAAACTTACACAAGAGTAACACTCAAAAGTTCAAGAAAGGATCGTCAAAATGTCACACACACACACACACACACACACACACACACACACACACACACACACACACACACACACACACACACACACACAAACACACACACACACACACACGACGCTCCCCACTCACTGAACCACTCAAGTTTTATCTCTTGAAAAAACTCTCGTCGGAAGCCAGGCTGTCTGCTGCCATCACTACTTTTACCAATCCCTCCATGCTACTACCACCACCCATCACTGCTACAACCCCCCTCCCTCCTTATCACCATTAATGAGTGTCAACACTTGATGGCATCCTTCCATACTGCCACTAACCTTACAGTGCCACCAAAGTGCCAGCAACCTTCACGTACCACCATCTGGCACTATCCAGCTGGTGATTAATTAAGTCTTACTGCTACGAGTGGTGGTGATTAGGTTGTATGATTCACCTATTATAACTGCGCAGCATGATCTACCTACCATAACTACGCAGCATGGTCCACCTACCATAACTGCGCAGAACGATCCACCTATCATAACTGCGCAAAATGATCTACCCATCATTACTGCTACGACAGTTTCAGAGACTTCGGTAAAGTGATGGAAGATATCACCCAGCATCCCACTATG
>NC_091307.1:25034772-25042272 GCF_038502225.1 Cherax quadricarinatus | reverse complement strand
CCACAGTGGATGACGGCAGGAAGACTAACGACAGCCACAGTGGATGACGGCAGGAAGACTAACGACACCCACAGTGGATGACGGCAGGAAGACTAACGACAGCCACAGTGGATGACGGCAGGAAGACTAACGACACCCACAGTGGATGACGGCAGGAAGACTAACGACACCCACAGTGGATGACGGCAGGAAGACTAACGACACCCACAGTGGATGACGGCAGGAAGACTAACGACACCCACAGTGGATGACGGCAGGAAGACTAACGACACCCACAGTGGATGACGGCAGGAAGACTAACGACAGCCACAGTGGATGACGGCAGGAAGAGAGACAATAACCATGTATAAGGTCATAGAAGGTTATAAAGTAACACAGGAAGATTTCTTAACGCCTTCGACTGGATTAGAAGCTGCCAGTTGTAGACTGAGGAGAGTGAGTGTGTGTGTGTGTGTGTGTGTGTACTCACCTAACTGTACTCAACTAAACTCGAGTTTTGAGACTCTGATCGCGGGTTCTATCCCCGCCCGTGGTATGATTTGTACTCAACTATAAACACATATGCAGTATAATGTGATCCTTTATTGACAACGTTTCACCCACACAGTGGGCTTTTTCAAGTCACACAGATCTACCTGGGGTGGAAGGTACGGGAGTATTTATAGTCATGTTCAGAATGTTGAGGTCAGGTGGAGAATGCTGCATCTGATGATCTACCGGGTGGAGTTATAGAGTCTTGGGTAGCTTGGCAGGGGTATTGGACAAGTTGTGAGTAGACCTTTTGCAGTGTTCTATGTTCTTATGTGGGATAGCGATGAAGAAGTTTCTTGGCGAGTGGTTCAGCTATGTTATAGAAGCCGTTGTTCTGGTTGAAATTGTTGGTTATAGAGATAAGCGATGATTCCAGGATTCTTCAGTATTGAGTGTTGTCTTCTGTGGCGATAAGTCTTGAGTTTCTGGAGTTAATTAAATGGTTGTGTGAATTGCGATGTTGTACACAGGCATTCCTTGTATCGTCAGTCCTGCTTGCATATTGGTGTTCTGAAATACGTGTTTGGAGGTCTCTTGATGTTTCGCCCACATATAATTTGTTGCAGTCATTACAAGGGATTATGTATACCCCTGCAGAGGATGGAGGCTTGTCCTGTCTACTACTGGTGATGTCCTTGATGGTCGTGGTTGTGGAGGTAGATACTTGGAATGATGTATTGGAAAAGATGTTGGAAACATGTTTGGCAATGGAGTTGGTGGGGAGGACTATGTATCTCTTCTCGGCAGTGTCTTCTCTGGGTGTGTTGAAGATGTTTAATGCCCGCCGTCTGCAGTCTCTGATGAAGTGACGAGGATAGTGGAGTTTAGAAAATACTTGTTCAATTATAGTGCATTCTTCCTCAAGGAACTCATTGCTGCAGATTCTGAGTGCATTGAAGGCTCGACCTGGTTGAGTTTGTCTTGGAGAGCTTGAACATTGAAGCGTTTAGGAGTTATGAGGAGAATGTCGTCAACATAACGGAGCCAGGTGACAGACGAAGGAATAATGGTGGAGAAACGTTCGGCTTCTAGATGTTCCATGTATAGGTTCGCCAGGATCGCACTGAGTGGCGAACCCATGGGTAGTCCAAAAGTCTGCTGAAAGAGGTGATTTTCGAAAGAGAAACACGTAAAGCCAACACATAGTTCAACAAGGTCGATGAAATCGCTGGCTGGAATGGGAAGATCAAGTGAATCGTCAATTTTCCTGCGCAAGAGATCGATGGCTTGTGTAATAGGTACTTTGGTGAATAGGGAAGTCACGTCAAGGCTGGAAAGTTTCTTGTTCCTGATGTTGGTGTTGCGAATGTGATTGAGAAGATCACCCGAGTGTTTGAGATGTGCTGGACTGATAGTGCCCAAGAGTTTAGAGAGGTGTTTTGCGAGAATTCCTGAGAGCTGGTGGGGAGCACTGCCTATTCCCGAGGATATGGGCCTCAGTGGGATACCAGGCTTGTGAGTTTTTGGCAGACCGTACATTCTGGCAGGTCTGGGGTTGCTTGGGATGGTGTGCAGAAGTTTCTTCCCTTGTTCTGAGCCCCTCAGAATGCGGCGAGTCCTTTGAAGAAAAGTTTTAGTAAGGTTGTCCACTTGGTTAGTTGTGAGAGGTTTGTAGGTATCTGGGTCATTAAGTAGATTGAGCATTTTGTTCCTGTAATCGTCAGTGTTCATGATAACACCACCTCCTTTATCAGCGGTGGTGACCCTGATGGTCGTGTCTTCTGCTAAACCTTTGAGTGCATTGATGTAACGTCGAGGAATGACTGGGGAGCCGCGTGTTGAGATGGCTGCTGAGATAATGCCTTGAAGATAGCCTTTTTGGAAGTCCGAGTCATTGTGTCTGTAGTTTTTGGCGATGAAATTGAGGTCTTGTTTTGGTTTCGTAACTCCTGTTGCGAATTTGAGGCCTAAGATGAGGGCTTCAGTTTCTGTGGTTGACAGTGGACGAGATGAAAGATTTTGAATAATTTCAGGTCTTCCTAAACTTTTCCAATTACTATTATCGCAGAGTGTTTGTAGTTTCCTAGTAAGTCTGATCTTCTCCAAGACAAGCTCAACCAGGTCGAGCCTTCAATCCAGTTCACACTTGAAGAAGAAGTCGACAACACTCTTCCTTTCCTTGATGTTCTGCTCTGCAAAGCTGACCACGAACTTCGTTTTAAAGTCTATCGAAAACCCACCAACCAAAACGATCTTCTCCACTTCTACTCTCACCACGACACCAAAACCAAACGTGGTGTAATTATAGGCTTTTTCCTGCATGCACTCAGAATCTGCAGCAATGAGTTCCTTGAGGAAGAATGCATTATAATTGAACAAGTATTTTCTAAACTCCACTATCCTCGTCACTTCATCAGAGACTGCAGACGGCGGGCATTAAACATCTTCAACACACCCAGAGAAGACACTGCCGAGAAGAGATACATAGTCCTCCCCACCAACTCCATTGCCAAACATGTTTCCAACATCTTTTCCAATACATCATTCCAAGTATCTACCTCCACAACCACGACCATCAAGGACATCACCAGTAGTAGACAGGACAAGCCTCCATCCTCTGCAGGGGTATACATAATCCCTTGTAATGACTGCAACAAATTATATGTGGGCGAAACATCAAGAGACTTCCAAACACGTATTTCAGAACACCAATATGCAAGCAGGACTGACGATACAAGGAATGCCTGTGTACAACATCGCAATTCACACAACCATTTAATTAACTACAGAAACTCAAGACTTATCGCCACAGAAGACAACACTCAATACCGAAGAATCCTGGAATCATCGCTTATCTCTATAACCAACAATTTCAACCAGAACAACGGCTTCTATAACATAGCTGAACCACTCGCCAAGAAACTTCTTCATCGCTATCCCACATAAGAACATAGAACACTGCAAAAGGTCTACTCACAACTTGTCCAATACCCCTGCCAAGCTACCCAAGACTCTATAACTCCACCCGGTAGATCATCAGATGCAGCATTCTCCACCTGACCTCAACATTCTGAACATGACTATAAATACTCCCGTACCTTCCACCCCAGGTAGATCTGTGTGTGACTTGAAAAAGCCCACTGTGTGGGTGAAACGTTGTCAATAAAGGATCACATTATACTGCATATGTGTTTATATTTCCACTGTGTCGGTATTTGATACCATTTATTTCCATTGTGCTCAACTAATTGTGGATGCAGGGGTCGATTCATAGCTCCTGGCCTCGCCTCTTCACTGGTCGCTACTAATCACTCTCCCTGCTCCATAAGCTTTATCATACCCTTTCTTAAAGCTATGTATGGGTTTTGCCTCCACTACATCACTTCCTAGACTATTCCACTTCCTGACAATTCTATGGCTGAAGAAATACTTCCTAACATCCCTTTAACTCATCTGAGTCCTCAACTTCCAATTGTGACCCCTTGCTGCTGTGTCACATCTCTGGAACATCCTGTCTGTCCACCTTGTCGATTCCCCTCAGTATTTTATATGTTGTTATGTGTGTATGTGTGTGTGTACTCACCTAGTTGTACTCACCTAGTTGAGGTTGCGGGGGTCGAGTCCGAGCTCCTGGCCCCGCCTCTTCACTGATCGCTACTAGGTCACTCTCCCTGAACCGTGAGCTTTATCATACCTCTGCTTAAAGCTATGTATGGATCCTGCCTCCACTACATCGCTTCCCAAACTATTCCACTTACTGACTACTCTGTGGCTGAAGAAATACTTCCTAACATCCCTGTGATTCATCTGTCTCTTCAACTTCCAACTGTGTCCCCTTGTTACTGTGTCCAATCTCTGGAACATCCTGTCTTTGTCCACCTTGTCAATTCCTCTCAGTATTTTGTATGTCGTTATCATGTCCCCCCTATCTCTCCTGTCCTCCAGTGTCGTCAGGTTGATTTCCCTTAACCTCTCCTCGTAGGACATACCTCTTAGCTCTGGGACTAGTCTCGTTGCAAACCTTTGCACTTTCTCTAGTTTCTTTACGTGCTTGGCTAGGTGTGGGTTCCAAACTGGTGCCGCATACTCCAATATGGGCCTAACGTACACGGTGTACAGGGTCCTGAATAATTCCTTATTAAGATGTCGGAATGCTGTTCTGAGATTTGCTAGGCGCCCATATGCTGCAGCAGTTATTTGGTTGATGTGCGCTTCAGATGTGCCTGGTGTTATACTCACCCCAAGATCTTTTTCCTTGAGTGAGGTTTGTAGTCTCTGGCCCCCTAGACTGTACTCCGTCTGCGGTTTTCTTTGCCCTTCCCCAATCTTCATGACTTTGCACTTGGTGGGATTGAACTCCAGGAGCCAATTGCTGGACCAGGTCTGCAGCCTGTCCAGATCCCTTTGTAGTTCTGCCTGGTCTTCGATCGAGTGAATTCTTCTCATCAACTTCACGTCATCTGCAAACAGGGACACCTCAGAGTCTAGTCCTTCCGTCATGTCGTTCACAAATACCAGAAACAGCACTGGTCCTAGGACTGACCCCTGTGGGACCCCGCTGGTCACAGGTGCCCACTCTGACACCTCGCCACGTACCATGACTCGCTGCTGTCTTCCTGACAAGTATTCCCTGATCCATTGTAGTGCCTTCCCTGTTATCCCTGCTTGGTCCTCCAGTTTTTGCACCAATCTCTTATGTGGAACTGTGTCAAACGCCTTCTTGCAGTCCAAGAAAATGCAATCCACCCACCCCTCTCTCTCTTGTCTTACTGCTGTCACCATGTCATAGAACTCCAGTAGGTTTGTGACACAGGATTTCCCGTCCCTGAAACCATGTTGGCTGCTGTTGATGAGATCGTTGCTTTCTAGGTGTTCCACCATTCTTCTCCTGATAATCTTGTCCATGATTTTGCATACTATACATGTCAGTGACACTGGTCTGTAGTTTAATGCTTCATGTCTGTCTCCTTTTTTGAAGATTGGGACTACATTTGCTGTCTTCCATGCCTCAGGCAATCTCCCTGTTTCGATAGATGTATTGAATATTGTTGTTAGGGGTACACATAGTGCCTCTGCTCCCTCTCTCAATACCCATGGGGAGATGTTATCTGGCCCCATTGCCTTTGAGGTATCTAGCTCACTCAGAAGCCTCTTCACTTCTTCCTCGGTTGTGTGCACTGTGTCCAGCACATGGTGGTGTGCCCCACCTCTCCGTCTTTCTGGAGCCCCTTCTGTCTCCTCTGTGAACACTTCTTTGAATCTCTTGTTGAGTTCCTCACATACTTCACGGTCATTTCTTGTTCTCTCTCCTCCTTCCTTCCTTCCTTAGCCTGATTACCTGGTCCTTGACTGTTGTTTTCCTCCTGATGTGGCTGTACAACAGTTTCGGGTCAGATTTGGATTTCGCTGCTATGTCGTTTTCATATTGTCTTTGGGCCTCCCTTCTTATCTGTGCATATTCGTTTCTGGCTCTACGACTGCTCTCCTTATTCTCCTGGGTCCTTTGCCTTCTATATTTCTTCCATTCCCTAGCACACTTGGTTTTTGCCTCCCTGCACCTTTGGGTAAACCATGGGCTCATCCTGGCTTTTTCATTATTCCTGTTACCCTTGGGTACAAACCTCTCCTCAGCCTCCTTGCATTTTGTTGCTACATATTCCATCATCTCATTAACTGGCTTCCCTGCCAGTTCTCTGTCCCACTGAACCCCGTTCAGGAAGTTCCTCATTCCTATGTAGTCCCCTTTCTTGTAGTTTGGCTTCATTCGTCCTGGCCTTCCTGCTTCTCCCTCCACTTGTAGCTCTACTGTGTATTTGAAGCTTAAAACCACATGGTCACTGGCCCCAAGGGGTCTTTCATATGTGATATCCTCGATATCTGCACTACTCAAGGTGAATACTAAGTCCAGCCTTGCTGGTTCATCCTCTCCTCTCTCTCTTGTAGTGTCCCTTACGTGTTGGCACATGAAGTTTTCCAGTACCACCTCCATCATCTTAGCCCTCCATGTATCTTGGCCCCCATGTGGGTCCAAGTTCTCCCAATCGATCTCCTTGTGGTTAAAGTCACCCATGATCAGGAGCTTTGCCCTGCATGCATGAGCTCTTCTGGCCACTCTAGCCAGTGTGTCAACCATCGCTCTATTGCTCTCGTCGTACTCTTGCCTTGGCCTCCTGCTGTTCTGCGGTGGGTTATACATCACTGCTATTACCACCTTGGGACCTCCAGAGTGAAGCGTTCCCGCTATGTAATCACTTTCTTCTCCGCTGTCTCCTCTCTCCAGCTCATCAAAATTCCAGCGATTTTCGATCAGCAATGCAACTCCTCCACCCCCCCTGTGTGTGTGTGTGTGTGTGTGTGTGTGTGTACGTACTCGCCTATTTGTAGTTGCAGGAGTCGAGACTCAGCTCCTGGCCCCGCCTCTTCACTGATCGCTACCAGGTCCTCTCTCTCCCTGCTCCATGAGCTTTATCATACCTCGTCTTAAAGCTATGAATGGTTCCTGCCTCCATTACCTCACTTTCCAGACTATGGCTGAAGAAATACTTCCTAACATCCCTGTGACTCATCTGAGTCTTCAGTTTCCAATCGTGACCCCTTGTTTCTGTGTTCCATCTCTGGAACATCCTCTGTCCATCTTTTCTATTCCTTGCAATATTTTATATGTCGTTACCATGTCTCCCCTAAGATTCCTGTCCTCCAGTGTCGTCAGGCCTATTTCCCTTAACATTTCCTCGTAGGACATTCCCCTTGGCTCTGGAACTAGTCTTGTTGCAAGCCTTTGCACTTCCTCTAATTTCTTGACGTGCTTGACCAGCTGTGGGTTCCAAACTGGTGCTGCATACTCCAGTATGGGCCTGACGTACACGGTGTACAGTGTCCTGAACGATTCCTTACTAAGGTATCGGAACGCTATTCTTAGATTTGCCAGGCGCCCATATGTTGCAACAGTTATCTGGTTGATGTGTGCCTCCGGAGACATGCTCGGTATTATACTCACTCCAAGATCTTTCTCCTTGAGTGAGGTTTGCA
>NC_091307.1:25002272-25032272 GCF_038502225.1 Cherax quadricarinatus | reverse complement strand
TGTGTGTGTGTGTGTGTGTGTGTGTGTGTGTGTGTGTGTGTGTGTGTGTGTGTGTGTGTGTGTGTGTTTTATGGGAGTGATGCAAGCTTGGTGTGTGAGGCGAGAGAGGCGAGGCTTTGTATGAGCAGCATAGCGTGGGTAGGCCGTGAGAAGCGCCCAGGGGAAGACGACTCCCAGGGGAAGAGGGGAGGGGAGGGGAGGGTAGTGGTTGGGACGGGAGGGGAGGGTTGAGGTTGGGAGGAGAGGGAGGGGGAAGGCAAAAGATGAGAGTAAGAAAGAGCGTAGAGGGGAGGGATATTGCGACACACAATGCTCACTGCAGTCAGGATGGTGTCCCCCCGCAGCGCCCCCCTCCACGCACGCAGTGCGTACCTGCTTGCGTACGTCCGTGCGTGACTGGTCGCTTGCGTGGGTTCCATACTGGTGCTGCATACTCCGACATGGACCTGACGTACACGGTGTAGTGTCTTTAATGACTCTTTACTCGTGTATCGAAACGCTATCGTTGTTTGCCAGGCGCCCATATGCTGCAACAGTTATTTGTTTGATGTATGCCGCAGGAGACGTGCTCGGTATGATACTCACCCCAAGATTCTTATCCTTGAGTGAAGTTTGTAGAATTTGCCCCCACCCTAGCCTGTACTCCATTTTCGGTCTTCTTTGACCTTCGCCAATCTTTATGATTTTGCACAATCTGCACAATCCAGGGCAACATGGGTTCAGGGCAGGTCGCTCCTGCCTCTCACAACTACTGGATCACTAAGACATGGCCTTGGAGGCACTGGAAGAAAATCAGAATGCAGATGTAATATACACAGACTTTGCAAAAGCGTTTGACAAATGCGATCATGGCGTAATAGCCCATAAAATACGTGCTAAAGGAAAAACTGGGAAAGTGGGGAGATGGATCTTCAACTTCCTAACAAATCGAACACAGAGTAGTGGTCAACAGAGTTAAATCGGAGGCTGCCATAGTGAAGAGCTCTGTTCCACAAGGCACAGTACTCGCCCCCATCTTATTCCTCATCCTCATGTCAGACATAGACAGAGATATACATTACAGCACCGTATCATCCTTTGCGGATGATACTAGGATCTGCATGAGGTTGTCATCTGCTGAGGACGCGGTTAACCTCCAAGAAGATATAAACAAAGTTTTCCAGTGGGCAACGGTAAACAATATGATGTTCAATGAGGACAAATTCCAACTACTCCGTTATGGAAAACTGGAGGAGATAATAACTAGAACAGAGTATAATACATACTCTGGCCATACAATAGTGTGGAAAAATAATGTAGGGGACCTGGGAGTAGTAATGTCTGAGGATCTCATTTTCAAGGATCACAACAGTGCCACGATCGCACGTGCAAAGAAAATGATAGGATGGATAATGAGAACGTTCAAAACAAGAGATGCCAAGCCAATGATGATCTTTTTCAAATCACTTGTTCTCTCTAGGCTGGAATACTGCTGTACATTAACATCTCCATTCAAAGCAGGTGAAATTGCAGATCTAGAGAGTGTACAGAGATCCTTTACGGCACGTATAAGTTCTGTCAAGCACCTTAACTACTGGGAACGCTTGGAAGCACTTGACTTGTACTCGTTGGAATGCAGGAGGGAAAGATATATCATAATCTACACTTGGAAAATCCTGGAAGGAATGGTCCCAAATCTGCACACACAAATCACTCCCTACGAAAGTAAAAGACTGGGCAGGCGATGCAAAATGCCCCCAATAAAAAGTAGGGGCGCCATTGGTACACTAAGGGAAAACACCATAAGTGTCTGGGGCCCAAGACTATTCAACAGCCTCCCATCAAGCATTAGGGGAATTGCCAATAAACCCTTGGCTGCCTTCAAGAGAGAGCTGGACAGATACCTAAAGTCAGTGCCGGATCAGCCAGGCTGTGGCTCGTACGGCCAGCAGTAACAGCCTAGTTGATCAGGCCCTGATCCATCGGGAGGCCTGGTCATGGACCGGGCCGCGGGGGTGTTGATCCCCGGAATAACCTCCAGGTGATGTGATTAAACTCCAGGAACAAGTAGCTGAACGAGGCTTGCAGCCTGTCCAGATCCCATTGTAGTCCCACTTGATCCTCAGCCGTTTGAAGTCTTCTCATTAACTTCACATCGTCTGCTAACAGAGACACCTTTCGTCACGTCATTCACATATACTAAAAAATAGCACCGGCCCTAGGACCGAGCCTTGCGAACCTCCGCTTGTCACAGATGGCCCCACTGACACCTCGTCATGTACCATCACTCCTTGTATTCTCTGATCCACTACAGTCCCTTTCCTGTTATTCCTGCCTGCTCCTCTAGCTTTTGCACCAATCTCTTGTGTGGAATCGTGTCGAAAGCCTTCTTCCAATGAAAATGCAATGTACCCTCTCTCTCTCTGTCTTCTTTCCTTCGTCGTAAAACTCTAGTAGGTTTGTGACAAAGGATTTCCCTTCCCTGAACCCGTTCTGGTTATTGTATATAACCTCATTCTTTTCTAGGTGCTCCATCACTCTTCTCCCGAAAGCTTTTCCATGACTTTGCATACTGTACATGTCAGTGACACTGGTCTGTAGTTTAATGCTGTCTGTCTGTCTGTCTTAAAAATTGGGACTACATTTGCTGTCTTCCACACCTCAGGTAACTGCCCCGTTTCGATAGCTGTATTGAAGATCGTTGTTAGTGGTACACACAGTGCCTCTGCTCCCTTCCTCAGGATCCACGGAGAGATGTCCGGTTCCACCGCCGTTGATGTATCTAGTTCACTAAGCGGCCTCTTCACCTCTTTGACACTGTGTATTGTGTCCAGCACTGACTGGTGTACCTTACCATTCCGGTTTGCATCGCTATTGGGCCGTGCGGACGTGCTGCGCAGTAGCTCCTGATTGAGTTGGCTTTTGCGTAGTGGTGACGTGTACTTAGCTCTGTGAAGACCTGTTTGTGCGCTCTCTACGAATTGAAGCAAGATGCCCTCCATCGAGCAACTTTACCAACAGCTTAAGGAAGAATTGAGGATGGCGAAGATGGAAATTCGGCGACTGACCGAGGAAAACAAGAAGATTCGTAGTAGTCCTCCTGTTCTGAGTCCTCAGGTCAAGAAGGGAAACTGGTCAGTGGCTGGACAGCAGGGAACGAAGTTGACGATCAAGAAGACGAATGGAAAGGTTGAAACGATGAAGAAGAAAGAGACTGCCGTGGAAACTGTTGTGGAAACATCTAATACATTCTCAGTGCTACCCGACAAATGTGAGTCGACTACTGGGAACCTCACGACGAACGACACCAAGGAAGGTAAGAATATTGTTGTTGTTGGGGATAGCCAAGTTAGGTATATGGATAGGGCGTTCTGCTTGAAGGACAGGAGTAGGAGACAGAGAGTTTGCTTTCCTGGGGCTGGGATGGAGGATATTGTTAGCCGTCTGGATGACATCATGAGAGGTAATGGGAGCAATCCTATTATCTGTCTCAGTGCTGGAGGCAACGATGTTGGCAGACGTAGGAGTGAAGACCTGATTAGCAGGTATAGGTCAGCAAAAGAAATAATTAGGAGTAAGGGTGGGAACCCTGTCATATGTGGCATTTTGCCAAGGAGAGGAGTTGGAAATCAATGGTTGTCCAGGGCAATTGGTGTCAATTGCTGGCTGGACAAATACTGTAAGGAAAATGCGGTAACATTCATTGACAACTGGGACCTCTTCTATGGCAGAAATGACATGTATGCCAGGGATGGTGTTCACTTATCTAGGTCTGGGGTGGTAGCACTGGCAACTGCAGTGGAGGGAGCAGTTAGGACTTGAAATTAGGAATAGTTAGTGGTATGGGTTTTGGCAGGAAAACAGTGAAGTCCCAATGTAGTAATATTACGAGTTCTAGGGGAACTAGTAATAAGCAGAACGAGGTAGATATTGAAAAGCCAGGGACTTTGGGTGATAAGGACAGTAATAGGTTTAGTAGAAAAACAGAAATGAGCAGGAAGGGTAAAGAGAAAGGAGAGTCTTTCAATGTTTATTATGCTAATTGCCGTAGTGCTAGGAATAAGATGGACGAGTTGAGATTAGTTGCTAGTGCAGGTAACATTGATGTATTTGCCTTAACTGAGACGTGGTTTAATTCAAAAAGTCGGGACATGCCTGCGGAATGTCATATTCAGGGTTTTAAATTGTTCCAAGTAGATAGAAGTATCGGGAAGGGGGGTGGGGTGGCATTGTATGTCCGAGATCGCTTGAACTGTTGCATAAAAACGGGTATTAAGTCTGAAGTAACACATACAGAGTCTGTTTGGATAGAATTTTCAGAGGGGCATGAAAAACTGATTTTAGGAGTGATATACCGTCCCCCAAACTTAGATAGGGACCAAGGGAGACTACTATGGGAGGAAATTGTTAAGGCCACAAGGCACGATAATGTAGTAATTCTAGGAGACTTTAACTTTAGTCATATTGATTGGAATTTCTTGACTGGGAATTTAGAATCATACGACTTCTTAGAAGTAGTTCAGGATTGTTTTTTGAAGCAGTTTGTGACAGAACCTACAAGGGGAAATAATCTGCTTGACTTAGTTATGGCAAACAATGAATCCCTTGTTAATAATTTAGAAATTTCAGAGGAACTGGGTGCTAGTGACCACAAATCAATTACATTTAGCATTGAATGGAAGTACGATAGTAGCGATAACTCAGTAACAGTCCCAGATTTTCGCTTAGCAGATTACGATGGGCTTAGAGAACACTTATCATCTGTTGACTGGGGTAACGAAGTGAGCTATCAATATGACAGTTTTCTGAACACTATACATGCTGCTCAAAGAACGTTTATCCCATATAAAGAAATTAGATCAAATAGAAATGACCCAAAATGGATGAATAATAGGCTCAAATATCTACTAGGGCATAAGAAAGGAATTTATAGGCGTATCAAAAGAGGTGAGGGTCATCTTATGAATCAGTATATTGACATTAAGAGGGACATTAAAAAGGGGATAAGAAAAGCTAAAAGGGACTATGAAATTAAAGTTGCTAGGGATTCTAAAACTAACCCAAAAAGTTTTTTCCAGGTGTATAGAACAAAAGTTAGAGATAAGATAGGTCCCCTTAAAAATAACTATGGGCACCTTACTGACAAAGAGAATGAAATGTGCTCGATTTTTAATAATTATTTTCTCTCAGTTTTTACACAGGAAGACACTAACAATATTCCAGTAATTAATTTTTATAGTGGGCTAGAAGATAAATTATGTAACATCACAGTCACTAGTGAAATGGTTGTGAAGCAGATAGACAGACTGAAGCAAAATAAGTCGCCGGGTCCTGATGAGGTTTTTTCAAGGGTTCTTAAGGAATGCAAAATGGAACTCTGTGAACCATTAACTAATATTTTTAATTTATCTCTTTAAACAGGTGTAGTGTCTGATATGTGGAAGACGGCTAATGTAATTCCTATTTTTAAAACAGGGGACAAGTCGTTACCGTCAAATTACCGCCCAATAAGCCTGACCTCAATTGTAGGCAAATTACTAGAGTCAATTATAGCTGAGATTATAAGAAGCCATCTCGATAAGCATAGCTTGATTAATGATACTCAGCATGGATTCACAAGAGGCCGGTCTTGTCTAACTAATTTATTAACTTTCTTCAGTAAAGCTTTTGAGGCTGTTGACCACGATAAAGAATTTGATATTATTTACTTAGATTTTAGTAAGGCTTTTGATAGAGTTCCGCACCATAGACTGTTAAAGAAAGTGGCAGCTCATGGCATTGGGGGAAAAGTGCTCTCGTGGATCGAGTCATGGCTCACTGACAGGAAGCAGAGAGTGTCCATAAATGGGGTTAAATCCGAGTGGGGATCTGTAACAAGTGGCGTTCCACAGGGATCAGTCTTGGGCCCGTTGTTGTTTATAATATATATCAATGATCTTGATGAGGGAATTACTAGTGATATGAGCAAATTCGCCGATGACACAAAGATAGGTAGGATAATTGATTCAAACGTAGATGTTATGGAACTTCAGGAGGATTTAAACAAACTCTATTCTTGGTCAGAAAAGTGGCAGATGCAGTTCAATGTAGATAAATGCAAGGTTCTGAAGCTTGGGAGTGCCCATAACCCTAGTACTTATAAGTTAAATGATGTAGAACTTAGCCAAACAGATTGCGAAAAGGACTTGGGGGTTATGGTGAGCAGCAACCTTAAACCAAAACAGCAATGCCTAAGCGTACGTAATAAGGCAAATAGATTACTGGGATTTATATCAAGAAGTGTAAGCAACAGAAGTCCAGAGGTCATACTGCAGCTTTATACATCATTAGTCAGGCCTCACCTAGATTATGCAGCTCAGTTCTGGTCTCCATATTACAGAATGGACATAAATTCGTTAGAAAACATTCAGCGTAGGATGACTAAATTAATACATAGCATTAGAAATCTTCCTTATGAAGAAAGATTGAAGAATCTTAAGTTACATTCACTTGTTAGACGAAGAATGAGGGGAGACCTGATCGAAGTGTATAAGTGGAAGATAGGTATTAATAAAAGGGGATATTAATAGGGTCTTGAGGATGTCTCTCCAAGAGAGAACCCGCAGTAATGGATTTAAATTAGATAAGTTTAGATTTAGAAAGGACATAGGAAAGTATTGGTTTGGAAATAGGGTAGTTGATGAGTGGAACAGGATACCTAGTTGGGTTATTGAGGCTGGGACTTTGGGTAGTTTCAAATTTATGTTGGATAAGTACATGAGTGGGAGGGGTTGGATTTGAGTGGGACTTTCACATCAGAGCTTATTTCTTGGGTGGCATTGAAAATTGGGTTGGGCAAATGTTTTGTTAGTGGGATGAATTGTAAAGGACCTGCCTAGAATGGGCCAACGGGCCTCCTGCAGTGTTCCTCCTTTATGTTCTTATGTTCACAGCTCCTGGCCTCGCGCGTGCGTGTGCATGTATGTGTTCGTAAATACTCTCGCCCACTTGCAAATTGTTAAACATTCCCAAATCTCTGGAAGTTCAGTGCATGTGACAGGATTTGATGAAATATCTTACCACCTCTTGAGTTATTTCATAACCCTGGTGTCCCGGGGAATGGGGATCCACTGCCTAGCTTAGGCTAGGCGCCAATACATATCTGGGATCTGGCTAAGTGGCTAAGGTACAGTGTACTTTGATCCAGAGTGCGCAGGTTCGAATCCTTCTGTGGACTGAGCGAAGCTGCAGCAATTAATTCTCACGTTGCATACCAAACTTCGCCGCTCATATCACCAGTTTGTTGCTCATATCACCAGGTGGCTGGCACACACAACACAGGTCCAGGATGGATATGGAATGCAGTACTGTTTTCGTTTTTGATTGGGTGGGATGGTTGTGAGATTACTGTACCCAGCTGGTGCTGCTTGGGGGGTCACCGCCCCCGTGTCCCGGCCCTGAATCCGACCTCAAGTAGCGAGGACAAGCCGGATATATATACAAAAAAAAAAAACACCACTTCAAGTAACCTGATACATATTGTGTATATAACATCAACTATATTTTACACGCACACAGAACAACAACTCACGTACACGTCGATGTATATCTTGTGTGTGTGTACCAAGAACGCAGTGTATGTACACATGAAAGGAGTGTACATCACGGTATATATACACCTAATAATTCACTGTAATCCCAACAGGTCCATGTTAAAGTCTTCTTGATTAAGAGTGAACAGGTGGCACCGCAGCCTTGATGACCCTCGTTACTTGACAGACTCGCTCCAATTAACCAGTCATTTGTACAGAACAAGTAATGAACCAGCAAAAAAAATGAACACAATTAATTTTTGTAATGCTCAATAGGTAGAGTGCAGTTCCAGGATACAATAGGTAGAGTGCAGTTCCAGGATACAATAGGTAGAGTGCAGTTCCAGGATACAATAGGTAGAGTGCAGTTCCAGGATACAATAGGTAGAGTGCAGTTCCAGGATACAATAGGTAGAGTGCAGTTCCAGGATACAATAGGTAGAGTGAAGTTCCAGGATACAATAGGTAGAGTGAAGTTCCAGGATACAATAGAGTGAAGTTCCAGGATACAATAGGTAGAGTGCAGTTCCAGGATACAATAGGTAGAGTGCAGTTCCAGGATACAATAGGTAGAGTGCAGTTCCAGGATACAATAACTATATACAGAGCAGCGAGTGAGTAGATACACTTGGCTCAACACCTTAATTCTCCTGGCTGTGTTTTTAGTTCTTTCACATTTACATTATATATGTTTTAGGCAAACATCGCGAACAAGCGATACAAAATGCAAAACAACGACAGGGAGAGTTGAATGACAGCTTTAGGCCTTTCGTGTTGCAATCAACACATCAGGAGCTTACAATGTTACAGAAATGAGGTCGTCCACGCAGATACGATCACAGGGAGCGCCTTTGTTGGAAGCGAACAGGTTCCTGTGGGCATCTTCGTACACCTACTGTCTCTTAACCTGCAAGTCCCTGAGCAGTGGTCAGTGGTCAGTCGTCACGTGAGGTCACAGACCCTGAGCTGCTTTGGGGATTAGCGTGGACGGTTACAAAGCATGGCTTGCTTCTGCAGTGTTTTAAAAACTGAGGTTGGAGAGTTGAAGGAGGAGGTCTTGCTTCTCCAGGAGGAGATTAGGAGGCTGAAGGTCCACCTCAATGGGTCTGGGAGAGAGCGTGAGGTGGCTGGAGTTGTGGGGAATGAGACTTCTAGCAGTGAGGTGCAGTCTGTCTCTCGCTGTGAGGAGGCTGTAGTTGGGCAGGTAGCAACGGCTACCAGCAGTGAGGTGCAGCCCAGCACCTGCTACAAGTGGCGAGTTGTTCACAGTAATGGGAGGCGCATCAGAGTAAGGAAAATTAAGAGTGAAGATCTGAAGGTAGGAAATCGCTTCTCTGTTCTCCAGGATGAATGTACTTCAGTGGCCAGTGAAGGTAAGGGTACTACTGCCCCTGCTAATGAAGGTAAGCGCATTCTTGTGGTTGGTGACTCTCAGGTAAGATATATTGACCGTGCTTTTTGTAATAGGAATAAGAAGATGAGAGATAGAGTGTGCTTCCCTGGAGCTGGTGTTGGGGACATTGTCAACAGGCTGGATAATATCATGTCAGGTAATGGGAACAAGCCCATTATCTGTCTCAGTGCTGGTGGAAATGATATTGGGAAGGGTAGGAGAGAAGAGCTGCTAGATAAGTACAGGTCAGCTATAGATTTCATTAAGTCTAAGGGAGGGATCCCAATCATATGTAGCATCTTGCCTAGAAGGGGAGTAGGAAATGAATGGTTGTCTAGGGCAATTGGTGTAAATTGCTGGCTAGACAGATACTGCAAGGAACTTGCAATCCCATTCATTGACAACTGGAACAACTTTTATGGCAAACATGATATGTATGCAAGGGATGGGGTACATCTCTCTGGGGCTGGGGTGGTAGCACTTGCAGACTCGATTGAGAAGGCCATTGGTGAAATGCCTATGATTTTAAACTGATGGAAGATAGAGGTATGGGTGTGTGTGGGAAACAAGCAGGTTGCAACACTAGGGTTGGAAACAGTAAATGTATAAAAGGCATTCAGCATGAAGTTATAAATAAAGACAATAGAACAGGTCAGCAAACAAAGGGGGACAGCAGAGGGCAGCAAGAGACTAGCTCCCTTAAGGTTTACTATACTAATAGCAGGAGTGTTAGAAATAAGATAGATGAGCTAAGATTAATTGCAAGTGCAGGAAACATAGATATTATTGCTATAACAGAGACCTGGCTCAATCTGAAAGATAGAGAGATGCCCTCTGAATGTCACATACAAGGCTATAAATTATTCCACACTGACAGGGTCAACAGGAAAGGTGGTGGAGTAGCGATGTATGTCAGAGACAATTTAAATTGTTGTGTTAGACAAGATATTAAATTAGAAGCGTCAGCCACTGAATCTGTTTGGTTACAGCTTCTCGAGGGCCGAGAAAAACTAATTTTGGGTGTGATTTACAGGGCCCCAAATCTTGATAGGGAGTGCAGTAAACTTCTATGGGACGAAATTCGTAAGGCATCTACATACGAAAATGTTGTGCTAATGGGAGATTTCAACTATAGACAGATTGACTGGAGCAATTTGACAGGAAATTTAGAGTCGGGTGACTTTCTTGATACGATCCAGGATTGTTTTTTAAAACAGTTTGTGACAGAGCCAACTAGGGGAAATAACCTCCTTGACTTGGTTCTTGCCAGTAGGGAAACACTAATTAATAATCTTGAGGTTAATGATGAACTTGGGGAGAGTGATCACAAATCACTCAGTTTTAATATATCATGGAATTCCCCTAATAATGGCAATCAAGTCTCCGTCCCTGACTTTCGCTTGGCTGATTTCATAGGACTGAAAAATTACTTAGGTGGGCTGAACTGGAATGACCTGACTAAGGGTCAGGTAGGTGGTGATGGTTGCCGATATGATGCTTTCCAGGGCATAGTTCTAGCTGCTCAGTCAAATTATGTTCCAAATAGGGAAATCAGATCAAACAAAAATGATCTTAAATGGATGAACAATAGATTAAAATATCTGATTGGTCAAAAGAGAGGCATATATAGGCAAATCAAAAGAGGAGAGGGGCAATTAAGAAATCGATATATTCAGTTAAAGATAGAAATAAAAAAGGGAATTAGAAAAGCAAAAAGAGATTATGAGGTTAAAGTTGCAAGAGAATCGAAGACTAACCCAAAAGGATTCTTTCAGGTATACAGAAGTAAGATCAGGGACAAGATAGGCCCACTCAAAAGTTCCTCGGGTCAGCTCACTGACAGTGATAAGGAAATGTGTAGAATTTTTAACACATACTTCCTCTCAGTTTTTACACAGGAGGATACCAGCGATATTCCAGTAATGATAAATTATGTAGAACAGGACGATAATAAACTGTGCACTATTAGGGTCACAAGGGACATGGTCCTTAGGCAAATAGATAAATTAAAACCTAACAAATCCCCAGGCCCTGATGAACTGTATGCAAGGGTTCTAAAGGAATGTAAAGAGGAGCTTAGCACACCTTTGGCTAATCTTTTCAACATATCACTACAAACTGGCATGGTGCCAGATAAGTGGAAAATGGCAAATGTGATACCTATTTTCAAAACAGGTGACAGGTCCTTAGCTTCGAACTATAGACCAATAAGCCTAACCTCCATAGTGGGAAAATTTATGGAATCAATAATTGCCGAGGCAGTTCGTAGCCACCTTGAAAAGCATAAATTAATCAACGAATCTCAGCATGGTTTTACAAAGGGGCATTCCTGCCTTACGAATTTATTAACTTTTTTCACTAAGGTATTTGAGGAGGTAGATCATGGTAATGAATATGATATTGTGTATATGGACTTCAGTAAGGCTTTTGACAGGGTCCCACATCAGAGACTATTGAGGAAAATTAAAGCACATGGAATAGGAGGAGAAATTTTTTCCTGGATAGAGGCATGGTTGACAAATAGGCAGCAGAGAGTTTGCATAAATGGGGAGAAATCAGAGTGGGGTAGCGTCACGAGCGGTGTTCCACAGGGGTCAGTGTTGGGCCCCCTGCTGTTCACAATCTACATAAACGACATAGATGAGGGCATAAAGAGCGACATCGGCAAGTTTGCCGATGACACCAAAATAGGCCGTCGAATTCATTCTGACGAGGACATTCGAGCACTCCAGGAAGATTTGAATAGACTGATGCAGTGGTCGGAGAAGTGGCAGATGCAGTTTAATATAGACAAATGCAAAGTTCTAAATGTTGGACAGGACAATAACCATGCCACATATAAACTAAATAATGTAGATCTTAATATTACGGATTGCGAAAAAGATTTAGGAGTTCTGGTTAGCAGTAATCTGAAACCAAGACAACAGTGCATAAGTGTTCGCAATAAAGCTAATAGAATCCTTGGCTTCATATCAAGAAGCATAAATAATAGGAGTCCTCAGGTTGTTCTTCAACTCTACACATCCTTGGTTAGGCCTCATTTAGATTATGCTGCACAGTTTTGGTCACCGTATTACAGAATGGATATAAATTCTCTGGAAAATGTACAAAGGAGGATGACAAAGATGATCCCATGTATCAGAAACCTTCCCTATGAGGATAGACTGAGGGCCCTGAAACTGCACTCTCTAGAAAGACGTAGAATTAGGGGGGATATGATTGAGGTGTATAAGTGGAAGACAGGAATAAATAAAGGGGATGTAAATAGTGTGCTGAAAATATCTAGCCTAGACAGGACTCGCAGCAATGGTTTTAAGTTGGAAAAATTCAGATTCAGGAAGGATATAGGAAAGTACTGGTTTGGTAATAGAGTTGTGGATGAGTGGAACAAACTCCCAAGTACCGTTATAGAGGCCAGAACGTTGTGTAGCTTTAAAAATAGGTTGGATAAATACATGAGTAGATGTGGGTGGGTGTGAGTTAGACCTGATAGCTTGTGCTAACAGGTCGGTTGCCGTGTTCCTCCCTTAAGTCAATGTGACCTGACCTGTCTAGGTTGGGTGCATTGGCTTAAGCCGGTAGGAGACTTGGACCTGCCTCGCATGGGCCAGTAGGCCTTCTGCAGTGTTCCTTCGTTCTTATGTTCTTATGTTCTTATGAGACTTGGACCTGCCTCGCATGGGCCAGTAGGCCTTCTGCAGTGTTCCTTCGTTCTTATGTTCTTATGTTCTTATAATGACCTTAATAACAGTAAGCCACAATGGCGCTCTGGGTTATCGTGAGTAATGGTAACCCTGGATTAATGATTTCGAAACCTCGTTGATCTGGTGGGATGAAACACTGATCACGTGACTGGAAGAGCACTACAGCACTACACTGGGGACAACAGAGGTGTCAGATAACTGCTAGAACCACTACAACGCTACACTGGTGACAGTTGGAAGCGCTAGTAGTAACATTATGCCACACGGAGACAGGTGGGAAGCTGTGTATTTAATAGTCAGAATGGTCACGACAGTCTGCTGTTACAGGGACGGTTAGTTGTGTTGACGGAATCAGCATCTGCTGACAACTTGCATTGTCAGCAGCTGCTGACTCCAAGTTGTGTTGTCACTCCTGCTGACAACTTCATCAGAAACAAGTTAGGGTGAGATGGTCGTCAAGAAGTCTGTGCTCCAGAAACTTATGAACCAAGTCAGTCCTGGAAGACCAACAGTAACTTATGAAAGTCTTGTAAGACCAACATTAACTTATCAATCACTCCTGGAAGGAGACCACAATAGTGGTGGTGGTGGATACTAGTGGTCCCAGACCATGAATGGTGAGGGGCGGGACTCCCTGGAGGACCATAATGATTCTTCATAATAAATTTCATCTGCACACCCCCCTTAGTAATCCCAAACCCCCCCGGGGGGTCGAGGCCCCTGGGGTAACACAAGGGAGCTACATTACCACCATTATATTCACAGACAGGCGTTAAACCCGCAGGGCTCATGCAGCGCTTGGGAGTGAAAGAGAATCATGTTACTGAAGAAGAGGAAAGTCCCATTGTGCTAAGAGCACTTCAGCAGTACCAACCATCCCCTGAAGGAGGGAGAGAGAGAGAGAGAGAGAGAGAGAGAGGAAGGAAACATTACCCAAACCCCGTGTATGCATCAAGTGAAGCAGGAAATATTGCTGCAGCAGCAGCCTGGAATACGGGGGGAGGGGGGGGGGCAGCAGGAGTCTGGCACACGGGGGAACAGATGCACACAACAGCCTGGCACACGGGGGAACAGCAGCACACAGCAGCCTGGCACACGAGGGAACAGCAGCACACAGCAGCCTGGCACACGAGGGAACAGCAGCACACAGCAGCCTGGCACACGAGGGAACAACAGCACACAACAGCCTGGCACACGATGGAACAGCAGCACACAGCAGCCTGGCACACGAGGGAACAGCAGCACACAGCAGCCTGGCACACGAGGGAACAGCAGCACACAGCAGCCTGGCACACGAGGGAACAGCAGCACACAGCAGCCTGGCACACGAGGGAACAGCAGCACACAGCAGCCTGGCACACGAGGGAATAGCAGCACACAGTAGCCTGGCACACGAGGGAACAGCAGCACACAGCAGCCTGGCACACGAGGGAACAGCAGCACACAGCAGCCTGGCACACGAGGCACAGCAGCACACAGCAGCCTGGCACACGAGGCACAGCAGCACAGAGCAGCCTGGCACACGAGGCACAGCAGCACACAGAAGCCTGGCACACGAGGCACAGCAGCACAGAGCAGCCTGGCACACGAGGCACAATAATCTAGCACTCATTCTAGAAAGCTAGAGGACTTGTCTAGACTCCTTCAAACACCTCACCTTACTGCCCTCCCTAAAGTGTACCAGTACCAACCAACAACACTGGTACAACACCTGGCTAGTGCACCACACCCTTCAGTAATACAACCATCTACAACACTGGTACAACACCTGGCTAGTGCACCACACCCTTCAGTAATACAACCATCTACAACACTGGTAAAACACCTGGCTAGTGCACCACACCCTACAGTAATACAACCATCTACAACACTGGTACAACACCTGGCTAGTGCACCACACCCTACAGTAATACAACCATCTACAACACTGGTACAACACCTGGCTAGTGCACCACACCCTACAGTAATACAACCATCTATAACACTGGTACAACACCTGGCTAGTGCACAACACTTCATAATCTAAGTCAACATAACATTTTAAATAAGCGTAAAGGTTATCAAAGGTCAAACAGATTCCTCTCTCATGTCCTCTGCTACACTTCACTCTCCACCACCTGTTAACATATTTAGCGAGAAAAGCTAAACCCATAAGGGTCATATAGCGCCTGGAAACTAGGAGGTATCAAAATGGATCCAGGGAAGAGAAGAACGAATCAAATTCCTTAGAAGATTGACCATCTTCAAAGCTGAGGGGCTGATCACCTCAAAATTTTCCCCATCTCTGTGTCCAGTGTCATTACCTCTCGTGTTTGATGAAGATTAAGACATATGAAACGTTTCCCCTACACAGTAGGTTTCTTCAGTCAAATACAGAGGAAGCAGGTGTAATAGTGAGATATAGATGATGTAATGAGTCCGTCAACCTTGGAGACTGATTACATCATCTTCATTTCACTACTACACCAGCTGCCTCTGTATATGACTGAAGAAGCCTACTGTGTAGGCGAAATATTTCATCAATAAAGATGCCCAAGTGCTGCACATGAGTCTTATGTCTCAACTTCACAACACTGTTAAAGATCAGTGTTCGTAATGCACAGCATTCTACTGGATTATTTTTTGATGATGCATAGTTTACCATCCCAGGAAGATAGAGACGACAGACACTATCTTGACTTAAGATAGTCACTTCCTCTTGGCATCACTCCTCCTCCTGCTGCTGCTGTAAGACCTCCAGAGTGCACATTATACATGCTGAAATGTAGTCTATCCTAAGACTCTGCTACCAACTGTTACCCGGCTCAGGTACACTCAGTTACCAACTGTTACCAGGCTCAGGTACACTCAGTTACCAACTGTTACCAGGCTCAGGTACACTCTGCTACCAACTGTTACCAGACTCAGGTACACTCTGCTACCAACTGTTACCAGGCTCAGGTACACTCTGCTACCAACTGTTACCAGGCTCAGGTACACTCTGCTACCAACTGTTACCAGACTCAGGTACACTCTGCTACCAACTGTTACCAGGCTCAGGTACACTCTGCTACCAACTGTTACCAGACTCAGGTACACTCAGTTACCAACTGTTACCAGGCTCAGGTACACTCAGTTACCAACTGTTACCAGACTCAGGTACACTCTGCTACCAACTGTTAGGCTCAGGTACACTCTGCTACCAACTGTTACCAGACTCAGGTACACTCTGCTACCAACTGTTACCAGGCTCAGGTACACTCTGCTACCAGGCTGAGGCACACACTGCTACCAACTGTTACCAGGTTCAGGTACACTCTGCTACCAACTGTTACCAGGTTCAGGTACACTCTGCTACCAACTGTTACCAGGTTCAGGTACACTCTGCTACCAACTGTACCAGGTTCAGGTACACTCTGCTACCAACTGTTACCAGGTTCAGGTACAATCTGCTACCAACTGTTACCAGGTTCAGGTACACTGCTACCAACTGTTACCAGGTTCAGGTACACTCTGCTACCAACTGTTACCAGGTTCAGGTACACTCTGCTACCAACTGTTACCAGGTTCAGGTATACTCTGCTACCAACTGTTACCAGGTTCAGGTACACTCTGCTACCAACTGTTACCAGGTTCAGGTACACACTGCTACCAGGTTCAGGTACACTCTGCTACCAACTGTTACCAGGTTCAGGTACACTCTGCTACCAACTGTTACCAGGTTCAGGTACACTCTGCTACCAGGTTCAGGTACACTCTGCTACCAACTGTTACCAGGTTCAGGTACACTCTGCTACCAACTGTTACCAGGTTCAGGTACACTCTGCTACCAACTGTTACCAGGTTCAGGTACACTCTGCTACCAACTGTTACCAGGTTCAGGTACACTCTGCTACCAACTGTTACCAGGTTCAGGTACAATCTGGTACCAACTGTTACCAGGTTCAGGTACACTCTGCTACCAACTGTTACCAGGTTCAGGTACACTGCTACCAACTGTTACCAGGTTCAGGTACACTCTGCTACCAACTGTTACCAGGTTCAGGTATACTCTGCTACCAACTGTTACCAGGCTGAGGCACACACTGCTACCAACTGTTACCAGGCTGAGGCACACACTGCTACCAACTGTTACCAGGCTCAGGTACACTCTGCTACCAACTGCTACCAGGTTCAGGTACACTCTGCTACCAACTGTTACCAGGTTCAGGTACACTCTACTACCAACTATTACCAGGTTCAGGTACACTCTGCTACCAACTGTTACCAGGTTCAGGTACACTCTGCTACAAACTGTTACCAGGTTCAGGTACACTCTGCTACCAACTATTACCAGGTTCAGGTACACTCTGCTACCAACTATTACCAGGTTCAGGTACACTCTGCTACCAACTGTTACCAGGTTCAGGTACACTCTGCTACCAACTGTTCTCACCACAATATGACAGTTGTACAAACTGCTTTCAGTTTCATAACAATATTGCGGTCCAGTCTAAAATGTCTGTAAATAACACACTGGCTTGTCTGTTGTAGCACTGGCTTGTTCATGGGAGCACCGGTTTGTTCATACTACCATAAATAAGCCAGTGCTACCATAAACAATCCAGATCTATCACTGGCTTGCCACAGGTCCTGATACCCCCTCCGTTCAGAGTTGCTAGGTAGCGTGAGTGTAGCACCCGGTACTACACTGCCCCCCCCCCCCATTACAGGTGACAGTACGAAGGCAGTGTTCTATCACCTCGTAACCTCACTTGAAAAGCCTCCATTAATCTAGAAAAGTGCTTCACCTTCAGAAACCAAGCACAGCAGCTTACCAGCAAATATTTCATCTTGACTCGGGGACATTCCTGACGTGAATTTTAAAAATATTTAAGCATTTTTCGTCTACTATAACCAGCCATTTTACACATTACACAAATAACCCGCACATAGGACTTACGGTGAATTTTTGGTCCCACTTAGATCATTTACAAAGTCACACTAACACACAAGAGTAAGGGAGCCAGCAAGTTTCTCTCTCTCTCTCTCTCTCTCTCTCTCTCTCTCTATTCCACATATGTGCGGGTCATTTGTGTATTGTTGCAGCCGCTATATTGTGCCTTTTCTCTTCTCTACTTCACACATTGCTTCTTTAAATGGGATACACTTGATGCTCTATTTAGTACTACTCTAGTAAAAGAGTAGTCACATCTAGAACCTAGTACATGGTTGTGTAGAACCCTCTGAGAAGTGCCTCTGCTGCTCTAGGCTCTCACCTCCCCTTCCTGTATTCACATGCTCCTCCCCTTCCTGTATGCACATGCTCCTCCCCTTCCTGTATGCACATGCTCCTCCCCTTCCTGTATGCACATGCTCCTCCCCTCCTGTATTCACCTGCTCCTCCCCTCCTGTATTCACCTGCTCCCCCTCCTCCTGTATTCACCTGCTCCTCCCCCTCCTATATTCACCTGCTCCTCCCCCTCGTATATTCACCTGCTCCTCCTCCTCCTGTATTCACCTGCTCCTCCTCCTCCTGTATTCACCTGCTCCTCCTCCTGTATTCACCTGCTCCTCCCTCTCCTGTATTCACCTGCTCCTCCCTCTCCTGTATTCACCTGCTCCTCCCTCTCCTGTATTCACCTGCTCCCCCTCCTCCTGTATTCACCTGCTCCTCCCCCTCCTATATTCACCTGCTCCTCCCCCTCCTATATTCACCTCCTGTATTCACCTGCTCCTCCTCCTGTATTCACCTGCTCCTCCCCCTCCTGTATTCGCCTGCTCCTCCCCCTCCTGTATTCGCCTGCTCCTCCTCCTCCTGTATTCGTCTGCTCCTCCCTCTCCTGTATTCACCTGCTCCTCCCTATCCTGTATTCACCTGCTCCTCCCTATCCTGTATTCACCTGCTCCTCCTCCTCCTCCTCCTGTATTCACCTGCTCCTCCTCCTCCTGTATTCACCTGCTCCTCCTCCTCCTGTATTCACCTGCTCTTCCCTCTCCTGTATTCACCTGCTCCTCCCTCTCCTGTATTCACCTGCTCCTCCTCCTCCTGTATTCACCTGCTCCTCCTCCTCCTGTATTCACCTGCTCCTCCCCCTCCTGTATTCACCTGCTCCTCCCTCTCCTGTATTCATCTGCTCCTCCCTCTCCTGTATTCACCTGCTCCTCCCTCTCCTGTATTCACCTGCTCCTCCCTCTCCTGTATTCACCTGCTCCTCCCTCTCCTGTATTCACCTGCTCCTCCCGCTCTTATATTCACCTGCTCCTCCCTCTCTTATATTCACCTGCTCCTCCCTCTCTTATATTCACCTGCTCCTCCCACTCCTATATCCACCTGCTCCTCCTCCTCCTGTATTCACCTGCTCCTCCTCCTGTATTCACCTGCTCCTCCTCCTGTATTCACCTGCTCCTCCCTCTCCTGTATTCACCTGCTCCTCCCCCTCCTATATTCACCTGCTCCTCCCTCTCCTGTATTCACCTGCTCCTCCTCCTCCTCCTGTATCCACCTGCTCTTCCTCCTCCTGTATTCACCTGTTCCTCCCTCTCCTGTATTCACCTGCTCCTCCCTCTCCTGTATTCACCTGCTCCTCCCTCTCCTGTATTCACCTGCTCCTCCCTCTCCTGTATTCACCTGCTCCTCCTCCTCCTGTATCCACCTGCTCCTCCTCCTCCTGTATTCACCTGCTCCTCCCTCTCCTGTATTCACCTCCTCCTCCCTCTCCTGTATTCACCTGCTCCTTCCTCTCCTCTATTCACCTGCTCCTCCCCCTCCTATATTCACCTGCTCCTCCTCCTGTATTCACCTGCTCCTCCTCCTCCTCCTGTATTCACCTGCTCCTCCCTCTCCTGTATTCACCTGCTCCTCCCCTCCTATATTCACCTGCTCCTCCTCCTATATTCACCTGCTCCTCCTCCTGTATTCATCTGCTCCTCCCTCTCCTATATTCACCTGCTCCTCCCTCTCCTGTATTCACCTGCTCCTCCCTCTCCTGTATCCACCTGCTCCTCCTCCTGTATTCACCTGCTCCTCCCTCTCCTGTATTCACCTGCTCCTCCCTCTTCTGTATTCACCTGCTCCTCCCCTCCTGTATTCACCTGCTCCTCCTCCTGTATTCACCTGTTCCTCCTCCTGTATTCACCTGTTCCTCCTGTATTCATCTGCTCCTCCCTCTCCTGTATTCACCTGCTCCTCCCCCTCCTGTATTCACCTGCTCCTCCCCCTCCTGTATTCACCTGCACCTCCTCCTCCTGTATCCACCTGCTCCTCCTCCTGTATTCACCTGCTCCTCCCTCTCCAGTATTCAACTGCTCCTCACTCTCCTGTATTCACTTGCTGCTGCTGCTGCTGCTCCTCCTCCTCCTGTATCCACCTGCTCCTCCTCCTCCTCCTGTATCCACCTGCTCCTCCTCCTCCTCCTGTATCCACCTGCTCCTCCTCCTCCTGTATCCACCTGCTCCTCATCCTCCTCCTCCTGTATTCACCTGCTCCTCCCTCTCCTGTATCCACCTGCTCCTCCCTCTCCTGTATTTACCTGCTCCTCCTGTATTCACCTGCTCCTCCTGTATTCACCTGCTCCTCCCTCTCCTGTATTCACCTGCTCCTCCCTCTCCTGTATTCACCTGCTCCTCCCTCTCCTGTATTCACCTGCTCCTCCCTCTCCTGTATTCACCTGCTCCTCCCTCTCCTGTATTCACCTGCTCCTCCCTCTCCTGTATTCACCTGCTCCTCCTCCTCCTGTATTCACCTGCTCCTCCCTCTCCTGTATTCACCTGCTCCTCCCTCTCCTGTATTCACCTGCCCCTCCCTCTCCTGTATTCACCTGCCCCTCCCTCTCCTGTATTCACCTGCTCCTCCCTCTCCTGTATTCACCTGCTCCTCCCTCTCCTGTATTCACCTACTCCTCCCTCTCCTGTATTCACCTGCTCCTCCTCCTCCTCCTGTATTCACCTGCTCCTCCTCCTCCTGTATTCACCTGCTCCTCCTCCTCCTGTATTCACCTGCTCTTTTCCTATATTCACCTGCTCCTCCTCCTCCTATATTCACCTGCTCCTCCTCCTCCTATATTCACCTGCTCCTCCTCCTCCTATATTCACCTGCTCCTCCTCCTCCTATATTCACCTGCTCCTCCTCCTCCTCCTATATTCACCTGCTCCTCCCTCTCCTGTATTCACCTGCTCCTCCCTCTCCCGTATTCACCTGCTCCTCCTCCTCCTGTATTCACCTGCTCCTCCTCCTGTATTCACCTGCTCCTCCCTCTTTTGTATTCACCTGCTCCTCCCTCTCCTGTATTCACCTGCTCCTCCCTCTCCTGTATTCACCTGCTCCTCCCTCTCCTGTATTCACCTGCTCCTCCCTCTCCTGTATTCACCTGCTCCTCCCTCTCCTGTATTCACCTGCTCCTCCTCCTGTATTCACCTGCTCCTCCTCCTCCTGTATTCACCTGCTCCTCCTCCTCCTGTATTCACCTGCTCCTCCCTCTCCTGTATTCACCTGCTCCTCCCTCTTCTATATTCACCTGCTCCTCCCTCTCCTGTATTCACCTGCTCCTCCCTCTCCTGTATTCACCTGCTCCTCCCTCCTGTATTCACCTGCTCCTCCCTCTCCTGTATTCACCTGCTCCTCCCTCTCCTGTATTCACCTGCTCCTCCCTCTCCTGTCTTCACCTGCTCCTCCCTCTCCTGTATTCACCTGCTCCTCCTCCTCCTGTATTCACCTGCTCCTCCCTTTGTTTTCTACATGTCCTCACTCCAGTGTACATTCACTCTGATCATTGTTATTCCAGCTACTACGCTATGTAAAGATCGAAAAAATTAAAACTGGAAAGGAGAATAAAACTTAAAAAACTACCTGGGAACATTAAAGTGATGGGACTTAGGAGGGATAAAGTCAAGTCTCACCTTCAAGGATCACACTAGTTTTATTTTCACAACCACAGGAGATGCCAAGCCGCTGATGATGCTCTTCAAGACACTCGTTCTCTCTAGACTGGAATAATGTCGTACATTAACAGTCCCTTTGATGGTAGACTAAATCTCAGAGCTGGAAAATGTAGAGGAGCCTTTAGTGATCCTAGGCTCAGGATGAAGTGGTGGTGGTGGTGCAGGCGAGCACTACACATGTACAAAGGCAGCTGGTGTGGTAGTGAAATTATGTAATCAGTCCACCAACCTTGGACAAAAAGTATTTGAGGTGGTCAGTCCCTCAGTCCCTGAGGGACTGATCATCTCAAATACTTTTTCTCCAAGGGTGATGGACTGATTACATCATCTTCACTTCACTACCACACCAGCTGCCTTCGTATTTGACTGAAGAAGGCTACAGTGTAGGCGAAACATTTCAACAATAAAGATACCTAACTGTTACGCACGTGTCTTAATCATCAACTTGTCGGTATTTCATACCATTTTCAACATTACACAGTTTCAGAATTAGATAAGAGATGGAGGGGGGGAGGGGGCAGAAGCTATGATTAGACCCATGGAAACAAAAACGGGTGAGTACGTATGAACACACACGACTACTTCAGAAAGTATTATAATAACTAAATGAATCTCTAACAAAGAGAAGACAGAAGGTGACGGTAAAAGCAGATGTTTCAGGATGGGAGACTGTAACAAGTGGGGTTCCCTAAGTATTAATACTAGGACAATACTTTTCTTAATATATGTATCTGTCCTATCAGAAGGCACTGAATCCCATGTTTCATTATTCTCTGATGACGTAAAGCTAATGAGAATAATTCAACTTAAAGATGAGAGAAAGAGGCTACAGGAAGACCTGGATAAATGTAAGAATAGTCAAACAAGTGATTACTGGAGCTCTATCCAATAAAGGCAACGTTATTAAAATTGTGAATGTGGAGAGAAGACCAGAGACTGAGTACAGTTTGAGAGACCAGAAACTACAAATAGCGCTGAAGGAGAAATATGTTGGAGTAAACATAATACAAAACATCGCCAGAGGTGCACAGAAATAGTTTAATGTCTGTACTATACTAAGGTTATCTAATCTCAGAACTGCCCTCAGAGACGGAGCATCCTTCAGGTCTTAACACAACATGTGTCTGGCGCACCATGCAGTTGTATATGAATGGCATACAATATGGCAAGGTTAAGAATCAGACGTTCGTGCAACACCTGGGTATCTTTATTTGTAGACGTTTCGCCCTCCAGTGACTATCAATACAAGGACATAATGTTAAGAATGGAGTTGAAGATTACTGTAGTCTTCGAGACTACGGTGCTCTTCAACAACTCCGACCTCATAATTCTACATTCTTCACATTGTCCTTGTATTGTTAAAGTCAATGCATGGTGAAACCTCTACAAATAAAGATACTCAGATGTTGCACATGTGTCTAATTCTTTAGCATGGAGTACTCAGCACCAGCTTCAAGTGTCTACCTGACCAAGCATGTCAGGAAACTCGAAAAGTGCAGAAGTTCGCAGCAAGGTTAGTTCCGGAGCTGGAAGGAAGGACCGAGTTACGAGAGAGAATAAATAAATTGAATTTAGCCACTTTACAAGAGAAGGACAAGGCGATACACGATTATGACATACAAGATACTCAAAGGGGGCGGGCCACAGATGGAAGACAAACACACAGATGAGCCACAGGGATGTTAGAAAACACTAAAAGTCACAAGGTAATAAGTGAAATAATCCAAATGAAGTGGAAGAGAAACTCAATACGCAGTTTCAAGTGTCGGTATGATAAGGCATCAATAATACCGGCGATTGCAGTAGAAAAGACCAGGTCTGGAGCAGGGACTCGACCCCGGCACACACGACTTGACAAGTACAACTCAAAACACACACACGAAGTGATTAAAGATTGGACACTACGAGCGCTGCTGGACTGGTGTAGCTGTAAACAGGTAAGTTCACACAAAAGTTGGGGAAGTAAAACTTGAAGTTACAAGTGCGTAGTGAGTGGTGATGTGTGGGAGGCCAGGGACCTTCAGTGAGGACATGCACTAACACAAGCACACTACCACAGTGTGAACAACCACATCAATACTATCACACCAGTGTAAACAACCACATCAATACTACCACACAAGTGTGAACAACCACATCAATACTACCACACCAGTGTAAACAACCACATCAATACTACCACACCAGTGTAAACAACCACATCAATACTACCACACCAGTGTGAACAACCACATCAATACTACCCCACCAGTGTAAACAACCACATCAATACTACCACACCAGTGTGAACGACCACATCAATACTACCACACCAGTGTGAACAACCACATCAATACTACCACACCAGTGTGAACAACCACATCAATACTACCACACCAGTGTGAACAACCACATCAATACTACCACACCAGTGTAAACAACCACATCAATACTACCACACCAGTATGAACACATCAATACTACCACACCAGTGTCAACACCCACATCAATACTACCACACCAGTGTGAACAACCACATCAATACTACCACACCAGTGTAAACAACCACATCAATACTACCACACCAGTGTAAACAACCACATCAATACTACCACACCAGTGTAAACAACCACATCAATACTACCACACCAGTGTGAACAACCACATCAATACTACCACACCAGTGTAAACAACCACATCAATACTACCACACCAGTATGAACACATCAATACTACCACACCAGTGTCAACACCCACATCAATACTACCACACCAGTGTGAACAACCACATCAATACTACCACACCAGTGTAAACAACCACATCAATACTACCACACCAGTGTAAACAACCACATCAATATTACCACACCAGTGTGAACACATCAATACTACCACACCAGTGTAAACACCCACATCAATACTACCACACCAGTGTAAACACCCACATCAATACTACCACACCAGTGTAAACAACCACATCAATACTACCACACCAGTGTAAACACCCACATCAATACTACCACACCAGTGTAAACACCCACATCAATACTACCACACCAGTGTAAACGACCACATCAATACTACCACACCAGTGTAAACACCCACATCAATACTACCACACCAGTGTAAACACCCACATCAATACTACCACACCAGTGTAAACAACCACATCAATACTACCACACCAGTGTAAACACCCACATCAATACTACCACACCAGTGTAAACACCCACATCAATACTACCACACCAGTGTAAACGACCACATCAATACTACCACACCAGTGTAAACAACCACATCAATACTACCACACCAGTGTAAACGACCACATCAATACTACCACACCAGTGTAAACACATCAATAATACCACACCAGTGTAAACGACCACATCAATACTACCACACCAGTGTAAACGACCACATCAATACTACCACACCAGTGTAAACGACCACATCAATACTACCACACCAGTGTAAACGACCACATCAATACTACCACACCAGTGTAAACACCCACATCAATACTACCACACCAGTGTAAACGACCACATCAATACTACCACACCAGTGTAAACACCCACATCAATACTACCACACCAGTGTAAACACCCACATCAATACTACCACACCAGTGTAAACAACCACATCAATACTACCACACCAGTGTAAACACCCACATCAATACTACCACACCAGTGTAAACACCCACATCAATACTACCACACCAGTGTAAACGACCACATCAATACTACCACACCAGTGTAAACGACCACATCAATACTACCACACCAGTGTAAACAACCACATCAATACTACCACACCAGTGTAAACGACCACATCAATACTACCACACCAGTGTAAACACATCAATAATACCACACCAGTGTAAACAACCACATCAATACTACCACACCAGTGTAAACGACATCAATACTACCACACCAGTGTAAACGACCACATCAATACTACCACACCAGTGTAAACGACCACATCAATACTACCACACCAGTGTAAACAACCACATCAATACTACCACACCAGTGTAAACACCCACATCAATACTACCACACCAGTGTAAACACCCACATCAATACTACCACACCAGCGTGAACACCCACATCAATACTACCACACCAGTGTAAACGACCACATCAATACTACCACACCAGTGTAAACAACCACATCAATACTACCACACCAGTGTGAACACCCACATCAATACTACCACACCAGTGTAAACGACCACATCAATACTACCACATCAGTGTAAACGACCACATCAATACTACCACACCAGTGTAAACAACCACATCAATACTACCACACCAGTGTGAACACCCACATCAATACTACCACACCAGTGTAAACGACCACGACCACATCAATACTACCACACCAGTGTAAACGACCACATCAATACTACCACACCAGTGTAAACGACCACATCAATACCACCACACCAGTGTAAACGACCACATCAATACTACCACAGTGTAAACAACCACATCAATACTACCACACCAGTGCAAACACATCAATACTACCACACCAGTGTAAACACCCACATCAATACTACCACACCAGTGTAAACGACCACATCAATACTACCACACCAGTGTGAACACCCACATCAATACTACCACACCAGTGTAAACACATCAATACTACCACACCAGTGTGAACAACCACATCAATACTACCACACCAGTGTAAACACATCAATACTACCACACGTGTAAACACCCACATCAATACTACCACACCAGTGCAAACACATCAATACTACCACACCAGTGTAAACACCCACATCAATACTACCACACCAGTGTAAACAACCACATCAATACTACCACACCAGTGTGAACACCCACATCAATACTACCACACCAGTGTAAACAACCACATCAATACTACCACACCAGTGTAAACAACCACATCAATACTACCACACCAGTGTGAACACCCACATCAATACTACCCCACCAGTGTAAACAACCACATCAATACTACCACACCAGTGTCAACAACCACATCAATACTACCCCACCAGTGTCAACAACCACATCAATACTACCCCACCAGTGTCAACAACCACATCAATACTACCCCACCAGTGTCAACAACCACATCAATACTACCCCACCAGTGTCAACACCCACATCAATACTACCACACCAGTGTAAACAACCACATCAATACTACCACACCAGTGTAAACCACATCAATACTACCACACCAGTGTCAACAACCACATCAATACTACCACACCAGTGTAAACAACCACATCAATACTACCACACCAGTGTAAACAACCACATCAATACTACCACACCAGTGTCAACACCCACATCAATACTACCACACCAGTGTAAACAACCACATCAATACTACCACACCAGTGTAAACAACCACATCAATACTACCCCACCAGTGTCAACAACCACATCAATACACTCCACCAGTGTAAGTTTATTCAGGTATACACAAATACAGTTACATAGATTATCATATATAGAATATGTGTAGAGAACCTGGGATAACCCAAAAAAGTCAGACAGAGTGACTTATTTCCATTGAGGTCCTTTTTACCTTATTATAATATAAAAGTTATAATATCTTATCTTCGTTATAGAATAATGATATAAACCATACCCCGGCCGGGATTGAACCCGCGGGTTCAATCCCGGCCGGGGTATGGTTTGTTTGCAATCGTGTCATTACGATTTCGTGAGTCAATAATAATATCTTATTATCAAAACAAAAAGACTATCTACTACACGAGGGTCATTAAGACTATCTACTACACGAGGGTCATTAAGACTATCTACTACACGAGGGTCATTACTAGGAATAAGGTAAAATTTACACGTATGTTAGCTAAAAAATAGAAAATCATTCCCCTCCCTTTCTGTAGCTACATTCATCAGACACCTTTTGGCACTCTTCTTGAACTGGTTCATGCTATGACTGGCTTTGACATGTGCGGGCAGTCTGTTCCATTCCTTTATTGCTGTACAATAAAAGGTGTTTGAAGCCTGGCCAATGACTGTGGGTACTACAAAGTTGTGCTCTCTCCCCCTAGTACTATGATTGCTTTGGTTCCCAACCTTGACAAAATTGACAGCAAGATATTCTGGACACTGTGAGCAATTTTATAAACATGATTTAGCTTCAGTTGTTTTACTCTGTCTTCAACATTCAACATATTCAACTGCTGTAATTCATCCTGGCCTACATGTTCTATTGGTCCCAGGTCCAGGATGAATCTTACTATTTTGTTCTGGGTGATTTGCAGTCTATCTTTCAGTTTTTTGTCGAGGCAGAGTACCATGAAGAGCAAGCGTAATCCATATGACACTATAAGGGCTAGACATAGGGTCCTGCGAGCCTCAGTAGGTAGACACTGTGCTTGTCTATAAAGGAATTTCAGTCAGGCATTCGCTTTCTTTACTACACTGTTCCCTATCAATTCTCCTGACATGCATGGGTCAAAGAGGATTCCCAGATATTTTACTGAGGAAACTAAAGTGATGGGCTCCCCATTACACTGAACATTAAAATTGTTTACCTTCTCAGTTTGTTTCGTGCCAAAGAAAATGGCTTCAGTTTTCCCGAGGTGTAATGATATTTTGTTGTCTACTAATCATTTGCTGCAGGACTCCGGTTCCAGTGTTAATACATTAGCTATATCTTGTGGGTCTTTACCTGACACTAACAGAGCACTGTCATCTGCATACAGCAGGAGTTTGCACTTGACACTGATAGGCATGTCGTTAACATAGCATAGGAATAATAAGGGACCCAGAATACTACCTAGGGGGAACTCAACATGCTATCGGCAGGGGTTCTGATTCAGTTTTGTTGATTTTGACAATTTGTCTCCTGTTGCTAAGGTAGGACTTAAACCAGTCTACAGAACCTATACCAATAGCTTGAAGTTTCTTACATAATATATTGTGGTTGTCAGTATCGAAGGCCTTTTTCAGGTCTAAGGTTACCAAACCTATGAGGTTCTCCATGGACATTTCAGTTCTCATGTAATCCATCAGATTAATTAGGGAGGTGTCGGTTGAGTAAGATCTTCTAAAGCCTGATTGATACCTATGGAGAATGTTGTTGTCATTAAGGTACTTAACTACTTGACAGTACACCGCCCTCTCTAGAATTTTGGATATTATACTGAGTATACTAACAGGCCTATAGTTGCTTACATCAGACCTACTATTTTTCTTGAAGATAGGAGCAACTCTGGCCTCCTTGAACCCCTCCGGTACGGTATCACTGGTGATAGACAAATTTATTATGTGAGCAATAGGGACTGACAATTCAGAAGCACCATCGTTTAGGAACTTAGACGGGATGTTATCAGGGCCAGTGCTCTTAGTTGGGTTTAATCTGCTTAGTTCTTTTTGAATAAAGTCATGAGATACACTTACTAGCTGACAACTGTTTGGGGTTACCCCTTTATTGGTATAGCATGTTTGAAACTTATATCAGAGTCTGTGTTAAAGGTATTTGATGCAGCTGGTAGTTTACTTACTAGTGTTGATGCGACAGATGTGTAGTAGGAATTAAAACAATTTGCACCTTAGATGTTTCGTGGCATATCTCGTTATCAACAGTGAGTACTATGTTAGACCTATCTACTGTTGTTGCCAGAGTTTTCTGGGGTTATGCTTATACTCTTCAATTTTTGAGCAATAGTGCTTTGCCTTTGCTCCTTTTATAAGTCTCTGTACTCTGTTCCTCACCCTTCGGAATTCATTTAGTGCTGCAATATCCTGTCTGTTTTAAATCTTTTTAGCAACTGGTCTCTGAATTTCATTATCTAATATCTCAGTAGTCATCCAGGGTTCAGTTCTTCGTTTAATCCTAACCTTTTTAACTGGTGCAATATTATCAAGGATGGTAGTGAACATTGTTTTGAATTTTTCCCAGGCATCATTTACGTCCGTGCAACTTGTTATCTCTCTCCAGTCACAATTGTGTAGCCTATTTACCAGTGTTTCTTTACTGTAGTTTCTAGTTAAGCTCACTTTTATTGTACTGTGGAGGCCTATCCTATCCCTAGTGATTTTCCTGGTGCAGTAAATGATGAAATGATCACAAAGGCCTGTGGTAATGACGCCTGACTGACTAATGTTCTCAGCGCGGTTACAAAGTATGTGGTCAATTAGGGTGGCTGAGAACTGAGTGATCCGGGTTGGTGTATTAATTAGTCGAGTGTAACTATTTAAACCTAGAATTTGTTTATACCTTTTGCATAGCCCGTTATTTTGCTGCTGAAAACAGATATTGAAGTCGCCCAGTATTATGGTCTCGCAATTGTTTTCAAGTCCGGACAATACTCTGGAAAAAGTCTTCTCTAAGAACTGGTCATGGGTGGGAGGGCGGTAACTAGTTCCTACTAAGATGGGTTTGGTCTTGGGAAGCAGCACTTCAAACCATAGTCTCCAGTTTGTTATTTAAATCAGGT
>NC_091307.1:24917272-24997272 GCF_038502225.1 Cherax quadricarinatus | reverse complement strand
GTTGGAATATCTAATGAAGTCTTGCCTGACGCACACGCCATGAGACCAGCAGTGTGCTTCACTACTGATACTGTCAATCAAAACTAACTGGATATTAATCAACCTGAAAATTCCCAGACGAAATAGGAGAGCCACCCACTTGACTGGTAGCGTGTGCTAACACTACCAGTCACCATACACCGACTGTAATACCCTCGTGGTACAGCTACACGAGCCAAGAGGCCACAAATCAGCGAGATAATCACTGACTACATAACATTAACACTTGTTTCTGTTACTTCGGTGCCTATCATCAGTTTCTATAATAATGGGATCACGCTCTAGGTAACTGACACAATATTTGAGTACAAGAAGGTTGAGCATCTCTCTCTCTCTCTCTCTCTCTCTCTCTCTCTCTCTCTCTCTCTCTCTCTCTCTCTCTCATTAAAGGACAGTGGATCGAGCCTCCAGCACATGTACTGAGCGACTCCTGACCCATACGGGTTCACTGCCTCACAGAGTCAACATTCACAATGATCCCACAATAAGTATCATACATTTGTCTAAAAATTTACTAACTTCCGTACGAATAGTGGAAATAAACTATTTATTTTAATATTTTATTCACACAATCCAACACTGAGGTTCCCTCACATATACAAGACAAACACGCGGCTTAAAATCTTTCTCACTTCTCTCATTAAATTGTGAAGTGCAAGACTTATAGGAGTGTACACTGTATACGTACGTACGTACGTACACACACACACTTTGCATCATAGTGTGTTTGTTTATATCATAAAAGCTTCCCCGAGAGCATCACACCATTCCTTGTCCTGACAAGAAAAGATTATCTTCAAATTTGGCGAATATAACACACAAACCCACAAACAAATACACAATAAACACAAGTACGGAACACGTTCGATCCACTCCACTAACACTGTACGGGCAATAAATCACATACAATAACAAGGCCAGTCTTCCAGGCACACTGACACTCTTATCATTATTACTATTATTATCAGTATTACTAGTATTATTGTATTATGGGGAAGCGCTAATCCGTAAAGATGCACAAGAGGTGATCAGGTTCCATCAGAGAGGGGGGGAGGGGGGAATCAAGACCCCTTCAATGAACCCACGAAGAGGGAAAAACTGTATAGTAATAATGTTGGTAGAATTACCTACAATATGTTAGGTAAAAGGGCACTAGTGCAACTAATCCAACCTTTTACTGTGGCAACGTTTCACTCTCCAGGAGCTTCGTCAATCTTGACAAAGCTCCTGGAGAGCGAAACGTTGCCACAACAAAATGTCGCATTAGTTGCACTTATGTCCTTTTGCCTAACAACTATACAGTAATAGTCGCAGGTGGTGTGCAAGGGTAGTCGCAGGTGGTGTGCAAGGGTAGTCGCAGGTGGTGTGCAAGGGTAGTCGCAGGTGGTGTACAAGGGTAGTCGCAGGTGGTGTACAAGGGTAGTCGCAGGTGGTGTACAAGGGTAGTCGCAGGTGGTGTACAAGGGTAGTCGCAGGTGGTGTACAAGTGTGCGCTTGAAGCGGTACTCCTCAGAACGTAGGCGAAAAAGATACAATGTACATCAAGCAGACGCGGCAGGTACTGCTCACAATTTGCACTCCAACACTACTGCATATGTAAATAAGAGGTTTACCTGGAGAGTGTTCCCAGGGTCAACGCCCCCGACTGCCAGGTCCTAGACCAGACTTCCCAACAGATGGCCTGGTCACCCAGGTTCTCGGTGCTAGCCGCACTAACAACCTGGATGGTCAGGAACCGACTTGAACTTGACAGGTTCCCCGTTGAAGGCCGCCAGGACTCTCTTGGTATTCCCTCTTATGCATGATGGCAGGTTGAGTCTTGGTCCTCCTGCACTTATTGTGAAGTCCCTCAGTGTGCTCATGGCACCCCTGCTGTTCACTGGGGTATGATGCCGAGCCTCTTGCTTTCATAGAGCTATTTCTGTGTGCATATTTAGGACCAACCTCTTCAGGATGTTCTATGCGCAAATTATGATGCACGTTTCTCTCCTGCGTTCCAAGGTGTACAGGTCAAGAGTCTTCACGTGTTCCCAGTGATTTATGAGTTTGACTGAATTTATACGAGCAGTGAAGATTCTCTCTGCATTCTCTAGGTCTGCAATTTCGCCAGCCCTACAAGAAGCTGGTAATGTGAAAAAACATTCCAGTCTAGAGGGAACAAGTAACAGAGAACCATCAATGGCTTGGCATCTCTGTTTTGAAGGTTCTCGTTATCATCCTATCATTTTCCCATCATTGACAGGCGGTACAAAATACTCCCGTGAAAAGCAGGGGAGCGATGAGTACACTGAGAATTCAATAAGTTTAAATGGACCACGACTCTTCAGCATCCTCTCTTCATACATAAGGGGGATTACCAACACACCCCTAGCTGTCTTAAATCAGTTTCTGATGAGCCGGGGTTGTGGGGCATACGTTGGACTATGAGAGACAGACAGGCACTAACAGCTTGATCGATCAGGCCAGCACAAAGGTGGCTTGGTCCTGGGACTTGGCCGCGGGGCGACAATAGGTAACCTACAGGCAACCCAAGCTCCAGTACCTCAATGATCTCAGTACAAGGTATCCCAGTACCTCAACCCAGCAAGAGCGTGATGAGTGAGACATGTGCAACACTTGGGTATCTTTATTCCCAAAACGTTTCGCCTGCACAACAGGCTTCTTCGGTCGAATACAGAGGAAAACGACATTGGAGATAGAAGATATAGAGAGGTAGTTTTGAGATAGTCTCTCAGCCTTGATAAAAAAAAAGGTTAGAATGAATACATAAAAGAAAATCTAAGTGACAGCTACAATCATCTGTTAAAAGTTTACCAGAGAAGATGTGACCAAGGTGCTGAGGTGAGGAATTAAGAAGTGCCAATAGATGGAGTAGGGTAGAGCATTGGCAAGGTAGATGACGGAGTACCGAATGAGGTTGTCTGGTGTACTGAATAAGGAGGCCTGGTGTACGGCAAAATAATGAAATATATTAGCAAAGTCCTCAAATATAGATTATGAAATAGTCAGAAATGAATGACAAGCGGGTTAAAGCTGCGAGTGAAGGAGGGAAGAGAGAGACCCATTAGAGTGAGAATTGAGTCATGAGTGAGTATAAAGGAGCGAGTGTGAAGCAGTGAGTTAAAATGGGAGCAGCAGCTACAGCAGGGGTGTGAGGGATTATAAGACACACACAACGTTGACGATACACTGATGGATTGGTTAGGGTGTTCAAGGTGTGTGCGAGTGTAAAGGCATAATATCCAAGGACTGACAGAAAGCATCAAAAGTTCATTTATAGAAAGCATAAGAAAATGAGACTAAAAAAAAAAAAAGCCACGAGGAATGTCTTTTCAGTAAACATATTAAAACACATCAGACACGAGACCTGTTAGTGACCGGAAGCACAGAAGATAGGATTTATGAGGAAAAAATGGGATTTACAGAGATAAAGATGGGTGAATCATGCCACCAGGCAGGATGATTGATAGTTGCACAAAAAGACTTTGCTTACACTCTTACAACCTCGTATAATATAATGCAGCATTGCAATATAATTCTAGGTGGGCTAGAGTCAACGCAGAATTAACTGGTATGGCTTAGTACAAAGACTGTGTGGCCAGGTTATGGCAACAATGTATATGCTACCTGTATGCATGCCTTTATAAATGTCGATGAGCAGTCTTTGCCTTATAATACTGCTGTCATGTTCCGTAATGATCTAGATGTCTTCGCAAATTTCATTAATCTTGTGTGGGATAAGTCATCCTGAGAGAGGGTAGTGTTTGAAGTAATAGTAGACACAGCTCTGCTGGAAGGAAACTTTTCCAAGCTACTGACCCTCTGACGGAATGACTGACTATACGAAATTTATCCTGTGTGATGGAATATGACAGGGAAACATGCCTAGATGTTTGCGCTGTTTTAACTATCACACGGAAAACTGTAAGCCCTCCTGTGTGATGGACGACATGGTCCAGTGGTTAATACACTGGCCTGCAAGTTTTAGGACCCTCCTGCCGCGGGTTCAACCCCCACCCGCGTTCCCTGATTTAAAACAGTTAGCTTTTATTTCCACTCTAACAATTATACAAAAAATAGCAGCACACTGCCAATAAATCCATTTTTTCTTAATGAAAAAATAAAAGGCATGGTTTAAAAGGGCGTATATATTTCCAAGGTTTATACTAATAAAAGGTTTGTTTTGAGAACTGGGCTCAGGTGCAGTGCTGCCCAGAAGCATCACCTGCCAGGTCGGTGCCAAGTTATTGAAACTGTTCAACGTGTTTACTAACGACACAAAGTGAAGTTGATGCTGGTGTCTTTGAGAGAAGTGTTATTATAAGAGATAATTCTATGGCGAGTGTCCAAGATGGGTATATAATGTGGCCAAGGTATGTGGCCAGTGCCCATGTGGAGGGCATCATGTACGTGATGAGTGGTCAGAGTATTCACTGTGGACGACTTAGCAAACAGAGTATAAATGATTGTATCCTTTTAAAAGACACGTGAGCAGACAATTATCTATTACCATTGTTTATATCGTGATAGCATCCATTGAGGAAATGTTAGTATACTAAGCATGGATGATATCTACTCCTGGAGGACTGGAAAGCGTCCATAACGGAGAGGGAAGAGAACTGGATATTATTTACTGGTGGTAATAGATGGATGGAGCGTCCACTCAGACGACTGTCTTGATGGAAGGTTACAAGGGTGCACACAGTGCGGTTATGCACACTGTGTAGTCATGTATGATCAACGATGGTGATAGAGTGTAGTCATATATGATCAACAACAAGATCAAATAACGGTGAACAAAGAATTTTTCATCTCAAAATACTGTACATACAAAACATACAATAACATGAAGGCTCACAACAGGCACAACATTTGGGATAAAACTCTGATTTACCTGGACTCATCGCCCCAGCGGCCCGGTGTATATATATATATATATATATATATATATATATATATATATATATATATATATATATATATATATATATATATATATATATATATATATATATATATATTCATATAATAAAAAAATATAATCGTCTAGTTCTGACTGGAACTATGTAATTAAATTACAGTTCCCAAAAATATATATAATGAATTGAGTTGCGTGAAGATTATTTCTGCAGACTTAAGAGTCAGGAAGCAAAGAGACGAAGATGATATTTTGCAAAATTATCAGGAAATGTGAGAGTAGAGGCAGGTTACCAGGGTAATACTGCTGCTGAATATTAATGTGTTTGTACCTGGCCAGAATGTTGATGCGAGAGCACTACATTAACCATTTACACCACCACAACATTAATTTATCAACTTACTTGAATACACACATTTCTTCTAGCTAATTTTACCTACTTTTTACGAGAAAGTTAATGTGATTTACACTGATTGCACTGAAAACGTTTTACAATGATTGCATTGAGCACAATATTATCGAAGGCATAAAACAGTGGCGTGTGGTTTAATCTAGAAAGACTCCGACAACGGCAAATAAACACAAATACAGTATACATTCATGTGTATATATAGTGTGGAGAGTGTGATGAATGGTTTTGACAACCGACAAGTTGAAGAACTGAGACACTTATGCAACATATGTGAATCTTTATTGAGGAAACGTTTCGCCAGGCAGTGGCTTCATCAGTCCAATACAAATCAGAAGGGTGTAAGGAGAGGATGAGTTCGAGGTAATCAGTCCCTCAGCCTGGAGTCGATGTGTTCAGTCCATCAATCTTGTAGAAAGTACAGCATAGTAAGCAAGCAAGCAAGCAAGTGCAGGTAAGATCCCAATGGGATGAGCGGGGAAGACGGGACAGACGAAGAATAGCGCTGGAGAGGAGTGTTCTTAGTCGTAGAAATAGAGCCAGGGCTTGACCCAGCAGCTAAGGCGATCGTGGGACAGACTGAGAAAAAACGGGAAGAGAGAGAGCTGTGCATGGAACTGAACTTCTCCAGGCTGAGGGACTGACAACCTCAAATTCTACGACTTCAAGGGCGATGGACCGATCACACCGTCCCCACATCACTGCTCCTGCCTACCCTCTGTACTGAAGCAGCCCACTGTGTAGGCGAAACGCCCCGGAACAAAGTCGCCTATCTGTTGCCTATGTGTCTTACCTACCAGTCTCGTGGTAGGTGAGGTCTTTGAGTCTCGAGAGCTGGAAGTTTCCAGGTCGCAGGAGAGGGCAGCAGACATGTGGGAGGTTATTTTAGTAGTTGAGGAGGCAGGTTTGCAGTGGAGCCATTTGCAAACTTCTTGAAGCTGCTCCTGGAGAGGTGGTATAGCGTTGTCTTGTTGGAAAAAGTGAAACGAAGAGGCTTGATGAACTCAAGAACTTGCGTGAGTGTGAAGTGAAGAGGTGATTCGCAGGCATACTTGACTGTTCCATCACCGAGGCCTTTGTAGAGTTCAGAGCAGGTCATGGTGTCAGCGTTCGAGGGAGAGGTGTAGAAAGTAAGGTTTTCCCAAGAGGGTGTGCTGGAGTCGTCGCTATCTGCTTCGTCGGGGGATTCGTCAGGAAATTCTTGTTCAATTGTTTCTACAGTGATTGTGTCAAGAGGAGGCTGGGAGTATTTGCGGTCTGGCTGGTTGTTGGTGGTTGTTGAGAGGTGGCAGTGGTCACTGGGCGTGGTTCAGGAGTGTTTTTGGGGGGCAGAGTTAGGATTTGAGCCTGAAGTTGATGTGAAGTTAGCGATGTTTGGGATAATCTTGAGGAAGTCCTGTGATGTTGGCGAGTCAGGAAAGTTGAATGACGGCATGTTGTTAAGACGGAATAGTTCGTTAATTGTAGTGTTGAATGTGCCTGGGTTTGCTGCATTTGCAAGGTGTGCATACATCATGCAGTACAACACCTTAGAACATCAAAATGGTATACAATACCGACAGGTTGTTAGGTAAGACACATATGCAACAGTTAGACAACTTTATTCCGAAACGTTTCGCCTACACAGTAGGCTTCTTCAGTCGAATACAGAAAGAAAGCAGGAACAGTAGAGATGTGAAGACGATGTAATCAGTCCATCTCCCTTGAAGTCGAAGAATTTGAGGTTGTCAGTCCCTCAGCCTGGAGCAGTTCAGTTCCATGGTCAGGAACTATCTGAAGATCAAGCGACAGTGCAGAGACTTAAATACTGTCGGAAGGAGAGGTGCAGAGTAGTAGTAGTGAAAATGTAGCCACTGAGAGGTCATGTCCCTCTCAGATCCAACCCTTTTTCACTTGAAAAGCTTGTCCAAGGTGTTTTCTGTACCAAGATGCCATGTGTTGCACTGTCTGACAGGATGAACATCAAAATGGTATACAATACCGACAGGTTGTTAGGTAAGACACATATGCAACAGTTAGACAACTTTATTCCGAGACGTTTCGCCTACACAGTAGGCTTCTTCAGTCGAATACAGAAAGTAGGCAGGAACAGTAGAGATGTGAAGACGATGTAATCAGTCCATCTCCCTTGACTATGGAACTGAACTGCTCCAGGCTGAGGGACTGACAACCTCAAATTCTTCGACTTCAAGGGAGATGGACTGATTACATCGTCTTCACATCTCTACTGTTCCTGCTTACTTTCTGTATTCGACTGAAGAAGCCTACTGTGTAGGCGAAACGTTTCGGAATAAAGTTGTCTAACTGTTGCATATGTGTCTTACCTCACAACACCTTAGAGGGAGCAGCGTCAGGGAGTGCAGAAAGGGAATTGCTGGATAGAGATGACTGCTGTGTGGCTTGTAGAATTCTGGTGGTGTCCGACTGGAGTTTTGAAATGGCGGTATATGTCGGCGATTTGGGACTATTCTTCTTGGTTTCTTCTTTAATTTTTTTCGACATTACTTCTTTTCGTAGTGGGCATTTAGCTGCAAGGGTATGATGAGTACCCTTGCAGTTAAGACATGTTGGAGTGGCATTGGTGGTGGTGCAGGCTTTGAAGTTATGACCTTCTTTTCCACAGGTAGAACAGAACTTTTTGTCTTTAATGGGACAGTCCTTTGTTGAATGTTGATAAGAGTAACAGTTCCAACAGGGAGAGACATGGGCAAAACGTTCAGGTTCAATGTGGCGTGGCTGTATGTGGTAATATGAGATAGCTAGTCCATTAGCGAGTGCTTGGGTAGCCATATCTATGTTTGAAAAGGTGATTTTGATCATAGATGAGGCATTGGGAATTCGTGTGATGGTGTCTACAGAGGCCCAGGTGTTTTGGTCTTCGATAGAGGTCTTCAGTTCATCCGTTGGAATAGATGTGATTATCTTATCCAATTGTTTAACAAAAACTGAACGTTTCGCCAGCAAGGAGGGAGACGGTGATATGATGAATTGTCGGTCCCGTAATGTGTTCATTGCAGTGTCGTCCATAAGTTTAGCTGCTTCATTGTCATCGGTGCAGACGACAATAAAGGAATCCTTGACTGAGTGGATCGCTGTGAATTTGAGATGTAGGCAGGTCCTCATAGCGGCAGCAAGTAATAGTTTAGTGGAATCATTTATAACACCACTGGCTGGTTTGATTTTAACACGATGTGCGAACAGGAGGCGGGGTCATAGTGGTACCATCCACTAGTCGAAGGTCTTCGTCCAAAGGTTGGACAAGTTTTGAAGAATTCTTTGTAACTACACAGGTAGATCTGTTTGTGTGGAAAAAGACACTTATGTACAGTTCAGGACATTTATTAAAGGAAACGTTTCGCCACGAGTGGCTTCTTCAGTCCTAATACAGAGAAAACTAAGAAAACACACATATATATAGTGGTGGGAGTCAGGTGAGGTGAAGCGTGGGTAGAGGTGGTAATAGTAGTAGTAGTAGTAAAGGAACTAAGGAGGTGAGGTTAGAGAGGGACCTGCTGGCATCAAGTAACACCAGTTCCCAGGATGGGTAATATCCTCTTGCTTAGTAATTTTGAAATACTGTAACTACCGGATTTTTGCTTTATAGTGTTACTGACAGAAATTAGTGCAGCTTCAATGCATTTTCTCCGTCTTAAGTCGTCTTCTTTAATAACTAGTTTAGCTTCATTGAATTTCATGAGGTGTCCAACATCGTCTCTATGTTGAACACATGCGTTTTTGCGGTCATCATTTCTGCAAGCATTTTTGTGTTCTGCTATTCTAATGTCCAGAGTTCTGGCTGTTTCCCCTACATATACTTTGTCACACCCCCCACATGGTATAGTGTAGATTCCTGCACTTGTGCCAGAATCATGCTTGGGTTTTTGTATCAGGTTCCTAATAGTAGTTGAAGAGCTGGTAGATATTTTAGCCAGTTTTCTGTCAAACATTTTTGAAACATTAGTGGCAACGTTGCTGACCGGTAAAACGATGTAACTTGGAGGCTTTTCTTCAAATTGATAGGTGTTGGTCTTGCTGAGGGTACGTGTTGCACGTTTCCTGCAGTCACGTATGAAGTGTAGGGGAAAGTGTAGTGAACTAAAAGAGTTGGTGATGTATGTACATTCTTCTTCGAGGAACTGCGGACTGGAAATTCTGTAGGCTCTCAGAAAGAAGCCAATAACTACCCCTCTTTTAGTTCTTGTGTCATGGTGAGAGAAGAAATGTAGAAGATCATTCTTGTAGGTAGGCTTTCGGTAGACTTTAAAAGAAAGTTTGCTTTCCCCTGTGCGTAAGAGAACGTCGAGAAAAGGTAACTGGTTGTCCTTCTCCTCCTCTAGAGTAAATTTAAGGGGGGATCCCATGGCTAGTCCGAAGAGTTGTTTGTACTTCTTGTCCTCGAACCTAAAACAGTTATAACGAACACAAAGTTCGACAAGGCTCACAAAATCTTGGCGGGGTACAGGTAACTCTGTATCATCTTTAATCACCCTGCGAAGATCAATGGCTTGATCAACTGGGACATTGGTGAATAAGGCAGTCACGTCAAAACTTGCAAGCTTCTTATCACTCATGTCGAGATCCCTGATACGGTTAAGGAGGTCACCCGAATGCTTTAGATGAGCCTGACTGATTGTACCCAGGAGCTTTGACAAATATTTCGCCAAAACTCCTGCTAGACTGTGAGGGGCGCTGCCGATACCAGATGTAATGGGTAAATGTGCCTATGAGACCCATTACATCTGGTATCGGCAGCGCCCCTCACAGTCTAGCAGGAGTTTTGGCGAAATATTTGTCAAAGCTCCTGGGTACAATCAGTCAGGCTCATCTAAAGCATTCGGGTGACCTCCTTAACCGTATCAGGGATCTCGACATGAGTGATAAGAAGCTTGCAAGTTTTGACGTGACTGCCTTATTCACCAATGTCCCAGTTGATCAAGCCATTGATCTTCTTCGCAGGGTGATTAAAGATGATACAGAGTTACCTGTACCCCGCCAAGATTTTGTGAGCCTTGTCGAACTTTGTGTTCGTTATAACTGTTTTAGGTTCGAGGACAAGAAGTACAAACAACTCTTCGGACTAGCCATGGGATCCCCCCTTAGTGCAGTTCTTGCCAATTTATATATGGAGGACCTGGAATCAAGAAGGATCCTCAATAACATCCCTCGTTCAGTTACTTGGATGCGGTACGTAGATGATATTTTGGTCATTGTACCCAAAAATCTTGACGTACAGGGCATCCTCAACACCATCAACAATCTGGAACCTACTATTAAATTTACTCTAGAGGAGGAGAAGGACAACCAGTTACCTTTTCTCGACGTTCTCTTACGCACAGGGGAAAGCAAACTTTCTTTTAAAGTCTACCGAAAGCCTACCTACAAGAATGATCTTCTACATTTCTTCTCTCACCATGACACAAGAACTAAAAGAGGGGTAGTTATTGGCTTCTTTCTGAGAGCCTACAGAATTTCCAGTCCGCAGTTCCTCGAAGAAGAATGTACATACATCACCAACTCTTTTAGTTCACTACACTTTCCCCTACACTTCATACGTGACTGCAGGAAACGTGCAACACGTATCCTCAGCAAGACCAACACCTATCAATTTGAAGAAAAGCCTCCAAGTTACATCGTTTTACCGGTCAGCAACGTTGCCACTAATGTTTCAAAAATGTTTGACAGAAAACTGGCTAAAATATCTACCAGCTCTTCAACTACTATTAGGAACCTGATACAAAATCCCAAGCATGATTCTGGCACAAGTGCAGGAATCTACACTATACCATGTGGGGGGTGTGACAAAGTATATGTAGGGGAAACAGCCAGAACTCTGGACATTAGAATAGCAGAACACAAAAATGCTTGCAGAAATGATGACCGCAAAAACGCATGTGTTCAACATAGAGACGATGTTGGACACCTCATGAAATTCAATGAAGCTAAACTAGTTATTAAAGAAGACGACTTAAGACGGAGAAAATGCATTGAAGCTGCACTAATTTCTGTCAGTAACACTATAAAGCAAAAATCCGGTAGTTACAGTATTTCAAAATTACTAAGCAAGAGGATATTACCCATCCTGGGAACTGGTGTTACTTGATGCCAGCAGGTCCCTCTCTAACCTCACCTCCTTAGTTCCTTTACTACTACTACTACTATTACCACCTCTACCCACGCTTCACCTCACCTGACTCCCACCACTATATATATGTGTGTTTTCTTAGTTTTCTCTGTATTAGGACTGAAGAAGCCACTCGTGGCGAAACGTTTCCTTTAATAAATGTCCTGAACTGTACATAAGTGTCTTTTTCCACATCTTGTCGGTATCACCATACCATTTCCTCAGATCTGTTTGTGACTTAATAAAGTCCACTGTGTGGGCGAAACGTAGCCAATAAAGGATCACATTATACTGCAATTTGTTTTTCCCTCGTATCGGTATTTTATACCATTTATCTTCAACGCCAAATAAATTCATTTCTATTTTAACGTAGAATGAATGTTGAAACTAGAAAGGCTCTTTAACCCTCTCGTTAGTTGATGGAGTGAAAAAAAAAAATGCCGAAATCAGTATTACGGCGCTGCCGACATCAAAAGCTGCTGCTATTAGTACGAATAAGCTATTATTGATTAAAAAAATTAAACAAATGGCGCTGATTATACAGAGCAAAACCATTCCCCTCATAGGTCGACATTCACAAAACAAATGAGGGTACATTCAACAACCCACATACCAAAACTCGACCATATATATAACGAAGGAACACTGCAACAGACCTGAACATTAAAATGGTATAAAATACCGACAGGTTGTTAGGTAAGACACATATGCAACAGTTAGGTATCTTTATTATGAAACGTTTCGCCTACACAGTAGGCTTCTTCAGTCAAGTACAGAAAAGTTGATAGAAGCAGAAGATACTTGAAGACGATGTAATCAGTCCATCACCCTTAAAGTTTTGAGGTGGTCAGTCCCTCAGTCTGGAGAAGAGCATTGTTCCGTTGTCTGAAACAATATGAAGTTGAAGTGACAGGATGGAGCCTTATATAGTGCCAGGAGGTGAGACGTAGGTTGCTTTGGGAGGGCAGGTCCCTCTCAAACCCAGCCGTTCTCACTAGTAAAGGTTGTCGAAGTTGATGGTCTGTACCAAGATACCCTTGTGTTGCAGTGTCTGACAGAATGACACTGCAACACAAGGGTATCTTATACCATACCCCCGGCCGGGATTGAACCCGCGGTCATAGAGTCTCAAAACTCCAGCCCGTCGCGTTAGCCACTAGACCAGCTAGCCACAATAAGATTCATCCAACTAGGTATATTTCTACACTACATGTTGACGGCAGTGAAGGGACTTGAGCTAGAGTTCGTCACGGCCATGCTAGCTGGAGATTCGTCTGTAAAATCTTGCATTTGTGGTCACAGAGGTGCTTGTGCTAACCTTCCTATGGTGTAGAAATATACCTAGTTGGATGAATCTTATTGTGGCTAGCTGGTCTAGTGGCTAACGCGACGGGCTGGAGTTTTGAGACTATGACCGCGGGTTCAATCCCGGCCGGGGGTATGGTTTATGTGCAATTGTGTCATTACGATTTCTTAAGTCAAGGGTATCTTGGTACAGACCATCAACTTCGACAACCTCTACTAAGTGAGAACGGCTGGGTTTGAGAGGGACCTGCCCTCCCAAAGCAACCTACGTCTCACCTCCTAGCACTATATAAGGCTCCATCCTGTCACTTCAACTTCATATTGTTTCAGACAACGGAACAATGCTCTTCTCCAGACTGAGGGACTGACCACCTCAAAACTTTAAGGGTGATGGACTGATTACATCGTCTTCAAGTATCTTCTGCTTCTATCAACTTTTCTGTACTTGACTGAAGAAGCCTACTGTGTAGGCGAAACGTTTCGAAATAAAGATACCTAACTGTTGCATATGTGTCTTACCTAACAACTAAAAGAGTTGGTGATGTATGTACATTCTTCTTCGAGGAACTGCGGACTGGAAATTCTGTAGGCTCTCAGAAAGAAGCCAATAACTACCCCTCTTTTAGTTCTTGTGTCATGGTGAGAGAAGAAATGTAGAAGATCATTCTTGTAGGTAGGCTTCTGGTAGACTTTAAAAGAAAGCTTGTTTTCCCCTGTGCGTAAGAGAACGTCGAGAAAAGGTAACTGGTTGTCCTTCTCCTCCTCTAGAGTAAATTTAATAGTAGGTTCCAGAGTGTTGATGGTGTTGAGGATGCCCTGTACGTCAAGATTTTATATGTAGGGGAAACAGCCAGAACTCTGGACATTGGGATAGCAGAACACAAAAATGCTTGCAGAAATGATGACCGCAAAAACGCATGTGTTCAACATAGAGACGATGTTGGACACCTCATGAAATTCAATGAAGCTAAACTAGTTATTAAAGAAGACGACTTAAGACGGAGAAAATGCATTGAAGCTGCACTAATTTCTGTCAGTAACACTATGAAGCAAAAATCCGGTAGTTACAGTATTTCAAAATTACTAAGCAAGAGGATATTACCCATCCTGGGAACTGGTGTTACTTGATGCCAGCAGATCCCTCTCTAGCCTCACCTCCTTAGTTCCATTACTACTACTACTACTACTACTACTACCACCTCTACCCACGCGTCTCCTCACCTGACTCCTGCCACTATATATATATGTGTTTTCTTAGTTTTCTCTGTATTAGGACTGAAGAAGCCACTCGTGGCGAAACGTTTCCTTTAATAAATGTCCTGAACTGTACATAAGTGTCTTTTTCCACACAGTTATAGAGGCCAGAACGTTGTGTAGCTTTAAAAATAGGTTGGATAAATACATGAGTGGATGTGGGTGGGTGTGAGTTGGACCTGATAGCTTGTGCTACCAGGTCGGTTGCCGTGTTCTTCCCTTAAGTCAATGTGACCTGACCTGACTAGGTTGGGTGCATTGGCTTAAGCCGGTAGGAGACTTTGACCTGCCTCGCATGGGCCAGTAGGCCTTCTGCAGTGTTCCTTCGTTCTTATGTTCTTATGTCAATAGGTTCCTCTCTGAGGAAATGGTATGGTGATACCGACAAGATGTGGAAAAAGACACTTATGTACAGTTCAGGACATTTATTAAAGGAAACGTTTCGCCACGAGTGGCTTCTTCAGTCTGAAGAAGCCACTCGTGGCGAAACGTTTCCTTTAATAAATGTCCTGAACTGTACATAAGTGTCTTTTTCCACAGGTTCCTCTCTAACCCACCCATCTCACCTCATTAGTTCCACTACTACTACCACCACCACCACCTCTACCCACACGACACTCCACCTGACTCCTGCCACTCTATATGCAAGTTTTCTTAGTTTTCTTTGTATTAGGACTGAAGAAGCCACTCGTGGCGAAAGGTTTCCTTTAATAAATGTTCTGAACTGTGCATAACTGACTTTTTCCAAATCTGTAATAATGTTGGTAGAATTACCAACATTAAAGTAAAAGGACACAAGTGGGGAAGCGTCACGAGCGGTGTTCCACAGGGGTCAGTGTTGGGCCCCCTGCTGTTCACAATCTACATAAACGACATAGATGAGGGCATAAAGAGCGACATCGGCAAGTTTGCCGATGACACCAAAATAGGCCGTCGAATTCATTCTGACGAGGACATTCGAGCACTCCAGGAAGATTTGAATAGACTGATGCAGTGGTCGGAGAAGTGGCAGATGCAGTTTAATATAGACAAATGCAAAGTTCTAAATGTTGGACAGGACAATAACCATGCCACATATAAACTAAATAATGTAGCTCTTAATATTACGGATTGCGAAAAAGATTTAGGAGTTCTGGTTAGCAGTAATCTGAAACCAAGACAACAGTGCATAAGTGTTCGCAATAAAGCTAATAGAATCCTTGGCTTCATATCAAGAAGCATAAATAATAGGAGTCCTCAGGTTGTTCTTCAACTCTATACATCCTTGGTTAGGCCTCATTTAGATTATGCTGCACAGTTTTGGTCACCGTATTACAGAATGGATATAAATTCTCTGGAAAATGTACAAAGGAGGATGACAAAGATGATCCCATGTATCAGAAACCTTCCCTATGAGGATAGACTAAGGGCCCTGAAACTGCACTCTCTAGAAAGACGTAGAATTAGGGGGGATATGATTGAGGTGTATAAATGGAAGACAGGAATAAATAAAGGGGATGTAAATAGTGTGCTGAAAATATCTAGCCTAGACAGGACTCGCAGCAATGGTTTTAAGTTGGAAAAATTCAGATTCAGGAAGGATATAGGAAAGTACTGGTTTGGTAATAGAGTTGTGGATGAGTGGAACAAACTCCCAAGTACCGTTATAGAGGCCAGAACGTTGTGTAGCTTTAAAAATAGGTTGGATAAATACATGAGTAGATGTGGGTGGGTGTGAGTTAGACCTGATAGCTTGTGCTAACAGGTCGGTTGCCGTGTTCCTCCCTTAAGTCAATGTGACCTGACCTGACTAGGTTGGGTGCATTGGCTTAAGCCGGTAGGAGACTTGGACCTGCCTCGCATGGGCCAGTAGGCCTTCTGCAGTGTTCCTTCGTTCTTATGTTCTTATGTGACATTTTATTGTGGCAACGTTTCGCTCTCCAGGAGCTTTGTCAATCGGCTTGACAAAGAGCGAAACGTTGCCACAATAAAATCTCACATTAGTTGCACTTGTGTCCTTTTACTTTACATTTTCCAAATCTGTAAGGATACCTGAGGTAGCGAACTTTTTCTTCAATATTATAAATTATGATGCTTCTTACGGTCTGGGTGATAAACCTTGCATAATGGCGCGGGTTCTGCTCTTGACTATTGATACATGGTGATAAACGAGACACTAGCAGTTTTGGGAATCTTCATTCTGGAAACGTTCCATCACGTGGTGCATCTTCAGTCCAATATAAAGGTGAAAGATGAGGAGTTTGAGGTAATCAGTCCCTCAGTCTGGAGTCGATGTGTTCAGTCCATCAATCTTGTAGAAAGTACAGCACAGGGCCGTAGCAGTGGCTTATATACTGTAGTCAGGTGAGGCGAAGCAGGAGGCGGGGTCATAGTGGAACCATCCACTAGTCTAAGTAGGTCTTTGTCCTAAGATTAGACAAGTTTTGAAGAATTCTTTGTATCATGGGATCTTGATACAAAGAATTCTTCAAAACTTGTCCAATCTTAGGACAAAGACCTATTAGCCTAGTGGATGGTTCCACTATGACCCCGCCTCCTGCTTCGCCTCACCTGACTACAGTATATAAGGCACTGCTACGGCCCTGTGCTGTAGGTGATCACGGTATCTCCTGTGCCAGGATCCAGGGTCAGAGTAGCACCTCACACGCAGTACACGGTACAGCGGGAGCATCGACACCATGCCCAGCCCTTGTAGGGCAGGGTAGGTGCCTGAGCCAGAGCTTTCAGCTCACAAGACTGTCATACCCATTAGCCCTTTTGGGGCGGGAATGGCAGACCAGAGAGGCCTAGCCTCTCCCTACGAGCCCCGTGAGGGCGGGGAATGGGGCTAGGCCTGGGGACAGTTGGTCCCGGAGATGAGGGGTACGATCGACACCATGCCCAGCCCTTCTAGGGCAGGGCATGGTGCCTGAGCTCGAGCTTGTAGCTCACAAGATGAGGGGGTACTTGTGCCTCCTCCCATAAGAACATAAGAACATAAGAACGAAGGAACACTGCAGAAGGCCTACTGGCCCATGCGAGGCAGGTCCAAGTCCCTACCGGCTTAAGCCAATGCACCCAACCTAGTCAGGTCAGGTCACATTGACTTAAGGGAGGAACACGGCAACCGACATGTTAGCACAAGCTATCAGGTCTAACTCACACCCACCCACATCTACTCATGTATTTATCCAACCTATTTTTAAAGCTACACAACGTTCTGGCCTCTATAACGGTACTTGGGAGTTTGTTCCACTCATCCACAACTCTATTACCAAACCAGTACTTTCCTATATCCCTCCTGAATCTGAATTTTTCCAACTTAAAACCATTGCTGCGAGTCCTGTCTAGGCTAGATATTTTCAGCACACTATTTACATCCCCTTTATTTATTCCTGTCTTCCACTTATAAACCTCAATCATATCCCCCCTAATTCTACGTCTTTCTAGAGAGTGCAGTTTCAGGGCCCTTAGTCTATCCTCATAGGGAAGGTTTCTGATACATGGGATCATCTTTGTCATCCTCCTTTGTACATTTTCCAGAGAATTTATATCCATTCTGTAATACGGTGACCAAAACTGTGCAGCATAATCTAAATGAGGCCTAACCAAGGATGTATAGAGTTGAAGAACAACCTGAGGACTCCTATTATTTATGCTTCTTGATATGAAGCCAAGGATTCTATTAGCTTTATTGCGAACACTTATGCACTGTTGTCTTGGTTTCAGATTACTGCTAACCAGAACTCCTAAATCTTTTTCGCAATCCGGAAGACACACACTCCCTAGACAGGGAGCCAGTGCCGGGCCACCACTTGGAAAAGGCCTGGGCCGGGAGAATACCGGCGAATCTTTAACAACAACCTGTGCTATACTTTCTACAAGATTGATGGACTGAACACATCGACTCCAGACTGAGGGACTGATTACCTCAAAATCCCTTCTCTTTCACCTTTCTCAACACTGAACTGAAGCCACTGCGTGACGAAATATTTCCAGAATAGTTTCCCAAATGTTGCACAAGTATCTCATTTATCAACTTGTCGGCTTCTAAACCATATATACACACTTATGATATATACCCCTGACCAGTTTCCAGTGCTCCTACCGCAGCTCAGCCTGTGGCCAGGCTATCATGACGCGAAATCCTAACACGATGTAAACAAACCACAGAACGGGTAGGGGTTGAACCCATGGTGAGCGAGTCTTAAAACTCCAGGCCAGTACGTAAGCCACTCGGCTAGCTGGCATGTTTATACATATTTATGCCATCTAGGTTGTTGTTGCAGCCGTGCTAGCCTACATATCTATCACAGCTCTCCTGATCTGGTACTCGGCGAAAGCAGTGATCCAGTTTCCTCTTGAAGACTTGTACATTTGCTCCAGCAATATTTCTCATTTGTAGATGAATGGTTCAGAGAACCGACATGTTGATAAATTAGACACATGTGCAACTCTTGGGTATCTTTATTGAGGAAACGTTTCGCCACACAGTGGCTTCATCAGTCCATACAAAGGAGAATCTTGAAGAACAGGAGGAGAATGAGGTAATCAGTCCCTCAACCTTGAGTCGATGTGGTCCGATTGATGGACTGACCACATCGACTCAAGGTTGAGGGACTGATTACCTCATTCTCCTCCTGTTCTTCAAGATTCTCCTTTGTATGGACTGATGAAGCCACTGTGTGGCGAAACGTTTCCTCAATAAAGATACCCAAGAGTTGCACATGTGTCTAATTTATCAATATTTCTCATACCTGCTGGTAGCACGTTGAATAGTCTTGGACCAGGGGTGTTTGTACAGTGCTCTCTTACTGTGCCCACGGCGCTCCTGCTTCTCCCGTATCCCTGAGTACATTACTAATCGATGGTAATGGTAATATGGAATAAGAAAGCTCTCTAACTACATAGGTCATGGTGGATGAACAGTGTGACCATGGTGGGTAGCAGTGATAAGCCACCATGGCAGGGTAATTGCCATATCCTGTTTTGAAATGCTAGGAGATAAGACGGCAGAGGTGTTGATTGAGCGTTCAGAATATATTTGTGGCAGCTGCCATTGCTGCTGCTAAAAGAGGCCGAACAAGCCGCTGCTGCTAAACGAGGCCGGACAAGCCACATCTGCTAAACGAGGCCGGACAAGCCACATCTGCTAAACGAGGCCGGACAAGCCACATCTGCTAAACGAGGCCGGACAAGCCACATCTGCTAAACGAGGCCGGACAAGCCACATCTGCTAAACGAGGCCGGACAAGCCACGTCTGCTAAACGAGGCCGGACAAGCCACGTCTGCTAAACGAGGCCGGACAAGCCACATCTGCTAAACGAGGCCGGACAAGCCACATCTGCTAAACGAGGCCGGACAAGCCACATCTGCTAAACGAGGCCGGACAAGCTACATCTGCTAAACGAGGCCGGACAAGCCACATCTGCTAAACGAGGCCGGACAAGCTACATTAGTCTACAATAACACACATCTTCCTCCATCCCACTCGACATCCTACATTCATCTGGGTGGGTTTTCACAATAAGCACAAACTCGTGCCATAAGAAAAAAAAATTCACTTACAAAATAAGTGTAAGACATAGGCAGAGAGTGTCTCAGCGAGATCATTTTACTCATGGTGCACAAACTCCTTTCGTCTGTATTATGGAACATACGATGATATTAACTAATTTAAATGCATTTTTTTTCGATTACTTACAAGTTTGACTTCTTTTTTTAACCCTGCTAAACTGACAGCCATTATGGTGTGTGATAGACTATCCTGAGAGATGGTAATTACCAAGTAACAGTAGCTGAAGCTCTGATGGAACATTACTGAAAACTGCCGTGACTACTTCACCAATACTCTACCTTTGATGAGTTCTGAGAGCTTTTCTACTTTCAAAGCCCAGCCTTGGGCCAGACTCATTTGGAGTTTGCCTGGTCAACCAGGCTGTTGCTGCTGGTGACCCGCTGACCCACATATGTCCATCACAGCCTGGTTGATCTGGCACCTGCTGATACTTGTCCAGTTTCCTCTTGAAGATTTCTACACTTGTGTGGAATGTCTGACCTTGTAAAGAAGACTGCGTAATTGCACTTTATAGTGTAAATGGTTACGTCCACCCGAGACAGACAGTTGCACTCATCTATTTATGGTTGCAGAGGGCGAATTGTAGCTCCTGGCCCGCACTGCGTGTTTTACTGATTTAGTGTCACTTTTCCCTACCACTGTATTAACATGACTGATGAGATACTCAGCAGCTCAGTCTGGGAGATTACATGACCTGCTGACCCGCGTCCCGTGGCTCCGTTGACAACGCTCCCCTCTCTCTCACATACTGTGTCCGTGGTTTAATCCCCGGTATGGGTGGAAACGTTGGGCATGTTTCCTTACACCTGCTGTCCCTGTTCACCTAGTATTAAGTAGGTACCTGGATGTTAGCCGACTAGTGTGGGCCACATCATGGGGAACAAGACTGAAGGACCACAATGGAAATCAGACAGACAGTCCTCGATGACGCTCTGACTCTCTTGGGTTATCGTGGGTGGCTAACCGTCCGGGGTTAAAAATCCCAACAAATCTTATCTTGACCCATCCTGTGTGATGCACTGTGACCTGCTGACCCATCCTGTGATACACTATGACAGGAAAACATAGCTACTGTGGAGTTTTCCCTCCCCCGGAACTCTCTCCAGGTAAACTCCAGGTAAGCAACTCGCATAAAACAGGGTACCTGTACACTGTGGATGGTACCTAATTTTGTTGAAATAATAAGCATGGAGAGGATGTAAGTGATGGAAAATTAGGTTTAATACCTACTGACTACCCGAGGGGTCATTAAGACAATCAACCACCAGTCTAAATTAAGGACTTTCATAAGAATTAAGGTAAAATATGTAGATGCAGGTTTCATGCATAGATTCAAGATGAGGTACGATAAGACTAAGCAAGGAGTGAACTAGAAGTGACCAGCGAAGAGGCGGGACCAGGAGCCGAGACTCGACCCCTATAACCACATAGTGGCGAGTGTACACGTATGTAAACTCACTTTTTTGGTGACATAGGTGTCTCATTTTGTTTAAGCAAGGGCCTAATACTGAAGTTAGTGTTTCTTGGATTCTGTATATTTAACTTAAGCTCTATATTTTTTATATGTAGCCAGTGCTTCCTTCCGTTTTCCAGACAGACTGGCCCCTTTGAGGTCTGATCCTTCGCCTTTGCCTGCAGAGGGTGCGCTCCTCTTTCTAGTGTACATTCTTTCTTTTTCCTTAGGGGAATGTGCCTTAAGCATGACTCACGAAATCGTAATGACACGATTGCAAACAAACCATACCACGGGCGGGATTTGAACCAGCGGTCAGAGTCTCAAAACTCCAGACCGTCGCGTTAGCCAATGGACCAGCTAGCCACAATACGATTCGTCCAACTAGCTGGTCCAGTGGCTAACGCGACGGTCTGGAGTTTTGAGACTCTGACCGCGGGTTCAAATCCCGCCCATGGTATGGTTTGCCTTAAGCATACCTGAAGTGCCACAGAATTGATCCTTTCTAGGCACTGGTTCGGATCAGTATTGTTTAGGATATCTTCCCAGCAGGTTTCATTAAGGATATGATTAATTTGATCCCAGTGGATATTCTTGAAGTTGAATTTGATGAAAGCATCCTCATAAATGATCTCAGTGCCGGCCAGGAGACCTGAGCATACAAGTCCGAGCTTTGATTATGTATGAGGCGAATTGTCTTTGATACTGTTATATCATGTATCAGATCGTCATTAGTGAAAAAGAGTCACGTATTTTCTAGTCTTGTTGACTCCACTATTTGCTGGTGTAATGTGAATTTGTTGCAGAGATTAAATAGTTCATGTGTACGAAAATTTTCATCCGAGCTGCTGCCTCCTGGGGTTACCTTTGTTATAACATTATTTTCTACGTTCTTCATTTTAAATATCTTCAAGTGAAATCGCCTGTCAACAAGATATTTAGGGTTGGGGATGGAAGATTTTTTTCCCAGACAGTAATCAATTTTCATAAGCTGTTCCTTGAATAGTTGGGAAACTGCATCTGAGGCTTATATACGATATACCTTTGGTGAGTTTCGAGTCTTTCTATTCCCGGAGCCCGGCCATGGGCCAGGCTCGTCTGGTGCTAGCCTAGTTAACCAGGCTGTTGCTGCTGGGGGCTCGCTGCCCCACTTATCCATCACAGCCTAGTTGATCTGGCATCTGGTGAAGATACCTGTTCAGTTTTCTCTTGTTCCAGCAGAGTTTCTGATATCTTCTGGTAAGATATTAAATAGTCTGGGGCGACGAATGTTGATACAGTGTTCCCTTATTGTGCCCACCGCACCCCTGCTTTTCAGTGGGTTTATTCTGCATATCCTTCCATATCTCTCGCTCCAGTATGTTATGGCATTGTGCAGATTTGGGACCAGGCCCTCGAGTACTTGCCACCTTCTTTCATTGTTGCCTGTTCTTTCTGTAGCATCTCGATAATTGGTATCCTGGTATCCACATTTCGTTGTCAAAGTGATCTTTTGTGTGGGTCTCTGTGAAAGCCTCAAACACTGCATCTGACTGCGAGGAGTCCACTGATGAAAGGTATTTTGCTGTTGGTTGATACCTTTAGACCCTGAATACTTGCAAATACAAATGCAGTCGTATTGCTTGCTTGTTGGGGGCTTTGTGTGTTGGCACTAATATCTGTGGTTCTAGAGTGGGGCCACTGACTGTGCCACGAACTGTGCCACTGGCTGTGCCACTAACTGTGCCTCCACTCCAACAAAGACTCCGAGGTGGTGCAGCATTTTTGTCATTTCCTGCCAATTTTTTCTTCTTCCTGACACTAAAAAATCTCTATTAAATGGGTGTTAGGGCAGTGCACAGGCAGTAAACAGTGAGGGCAGTACCCCAGGCAGTTAACAGTGAAGGCAGCATAGAGAGTAAGAGTGAAGGCAGTATCCTGAGAGTATCAGTGAAGGTAGTACCCAGAGAGCAACAGTGAAGGTAGTACCCAGTAACAGTGAAGGTAGTACCCAGTGAGTAACAGTGGAGGTAGTACCCAGAGAGTAACAGTGAAAGTAGTACCCAGAGAATAACAGTGAAAGTAGTACCCAGAGAATAACAGTGAAGGTAGTACCCAGAGAGTAACAGTGAAGGTAGTACCCAGAGAGTAACAGTGAAGGTAGTACCCAGAGAGTAACAGTGAAGGTAGTACCCACACAGTACGTGAAGGCAGTGCCCACACAGTAACAGTGAAGGTAGTGCCCACACAGTAACAGTGAAGGCAGTGCCCACAGTAACAGTGAAGGCAGTACCCACACAGTAACAGTGAAGGCAGTACCCACACAGTAACAGTGAAGGCAGTACCCACAGTAACAGTGAAGGCAGTACCCACACAGTAACAGTGAAGGCAGTACCCACACAGTAACAGTGAAGGCAGTACCCACACAGAAACAGTGAAGGCAGTACCCACGCAGTAACAGTGAAGGCAGTACCCACACAGTAACAGTGAAGGCAGTACCCACACAGTAACAGTGAAGGCAGTACCCACACAGTAACAGTGAAGGCAGTACCCACACAGTAAGTGAAGGCAGTACCCACACAGTAACAGTGAAGGCAGTACCCACGCAGTAACAGTGAAGGCAGTACCCACACAGTAACAGTGAAGGCAGTACCCACACAGTAACAGTGAAGGCAGTACCCACACAGTAACAGTGAAGGCAGTACCCACGCAGTAACAGTGAAGGCAGTACCCACACAGTAACAGTGAAGGCAGTACCCACACAGTAACAGTGAAGGCAGTACCCACACAGTAACAGTGAAGGCAGTACCCACACAGTAACAGTGAAGGTAACACATTACAGTATCTCCAACAGATCAATTCCTGACACCTGGAACAGTGACCCACCCCTTGTTTATTCCTCAAGTATGAGGGGTCCACGCGCCCCACAATTCCGCCCTCCCTCGTCTAACAAAACCTTGGCTTGCTACGGCAGTACGAGAGCGGCGGTCAATGCTATCGCTGTAATAAATAATGTAGCGGCTTGCCTTTCCCCGGTATAGTGTTTGTGTGATAAGAGCGGGAGACATAGGCTGCCAGCAGGCAGGACCTGTCCCCTATCACGGCTTCTACTCACCTTCTCTACCGCTCTAACTCCCTCTCCGGCGTCCTCTCCACCCTCACAACTCCGCTGGGAGGCCTATCCCACTCACCACAATTCGTTAGATTGCAAAAACCAGCGCATAAAGCTCGGCCACAACCTCCCGCTGCACAGCCTCTCATCAAACTAAGTGACGTCAGGGATGTGCTCTGCTGGGTGTCTTTCTTCTCCAATAGATGGCGTCAGAGGCTACAGAAAACGAGCCAGAATTAAAGAAAATTCAGAATATAAGGGGAGCTTAATCAATCAAAGTTAAAGTCTTAATCAGAATTGTGTGTGAGGGTGTGTGTGTGTGGGTGTTGGTGTGTGTGTGTGTGTGGGTGTGTGTGTGTGGGTGTGCGTCCTTGTGTGTATGCATATATTTGTACGCTCGTGTGCACATGTCCGTGCGTGCGCCCTCGTGTGTGTATGTGCGCGCGCGCGCTAGTGTGGGTGTATGATCCACTTAATATTTGTATTTATAACTCATTACAATTGTGACCAGGTGTGGACGTATCAGTGGTTCATTACTTTGTAATTTGTTCATGACTGTAACCATGTATAGGAGTGAAGCTGATTCATTACCTCTGTAACTTGCCATGATTAGTGACCAGATCTACCTGGAGTTCATTACCTTTGTAACTAGTTCAGCTATCATAACTTTGGGGTCCAGTCACTGGACCCATTATGTACCTTTGTAATCTTTTGACTACCGCCCACAGGATGGGTATGGGGTGCATAAAGATATTAAACTAAAGTGTGTGTGTGTGTGTGTGTGTGTGTGTGTGTGTGTGTGTGTGTGTGTGTGTGTGTGTGTGTGTGTGTGTGTGTGTGTGTGTGTGTGTGTGTGGTGTGTGTGACTCAACAATCAATATTTGCACCAATAACTCATTACAGTTGTGACCGGGTGTGGAAGTGTGAATTGCTCATTACTCTATAATTTGTTCATGATTGTAGCCAAAGTATAAACGTAAGTAACCATTCTACAGAATTTATTACCTTTGTAACTTGTGAGCTCATTACCTTTGTACCTAGTTCAGCTATCAAAACTTTGGGGGCCCAGTCCCTGGACCCATTACGTACCTCTGTAATCTGTAAATACCTTTGTAACTTGTCATGATTGTGACCAGACTTACCTGGAGTTCATTACCTTTGTAAATTGTGAGTTCATTACCTTTGTAAATTGTGAGTTCATTACCTTTGTAAATTGTGAGTTCATTACCTTTGTAAATTGTGAGTTCATTACCTCTGTAACTTGCTCAGCTATCAAAACTTTGGAGTCCAGTCCCTGGACCAATTATGTACCTCTGTAATCTTTTGACTACCGCCCACAGGATGGGTATGGGGTGCATAATAAACATATTAAACTAACTAACTAACTTAATCAGAATTACAGGATGCTGATTCAGCTCTGGGATTACATATTTCTGTACCTTCTAAGGTCAGTCCTTTATTTTGGCAAGCTTTTGGGGCAGACTAAAACTAGTACTTTCGAAATACTTATACATAAAAATGGATAAGAATTATATTATTTATTTATAAATATTGTGGAACAGTTCATCATGAACAATTTATGTACATAATAAAGCGGTTTAGATTACACTGGGGAGGTAATAGTTGAATCAGCTAGCGGAATGATATTCAATCGATACAGTAGATTTAGTAGTGGTGGTAGAAGTAATATGTAGAGTGAGTTGTAGATAAAGGTAAGGTTTATTTAGGTACAGGTACACATAAAATACAGTTACACAAATTATCATACATGGTAACATATGTGTAAATTACCAAGGATAACCCAAAAAGCCAAAGTGACTTATTTCCATTGGAGTCCTTGACAGTGTCAGTAGTAGTAGTAGTAGTAATACAAAAGAGTAAAAGTAAGAGAGAACTACTGACGGAGTAATAAGAGTGAATTACTTTCAAGGTGGTGAAGACTGAAGTACTGCAACACTAACACTGTTCTCAAGGTGGTAGAGAACTATATTAGGCCAACTGGTCCAAGCTAGAAGAAAAGGAAGCAAGAAAGAGGAAAGTCAAAAGACAGTGAAGGCAAAGAAAATAGAGATAGGTCAAGAGAAAGAGAGGAGGCAAAGATCAAGTCAAGTCACAAGTGTTTTGAGAATCAGAGCGTTTGACAAAGTACTGAGAAAAGCAAACAGCAACAGAAGCAAAGCTAGGACCAAGATTAATGTTAGGATAATTATGTATAATATCTAAACCGACTAGACGGCGTCTGTGAAGGCTAGAAAGGTATATAGTATTAGCAGAGGGACCAGTTAATAGAAAGACTGAGATCGCCAACATATTAGCAAAGATATTTGTAAGACAACATAATGACATGTGGCCTGAACCACATAACCACAATCTTGCATACCATCAATAATGAGCTTAACTCATAGCAGCTAGTGCGAGTGAAGGGCATCCTTGCAAATACAGGGTTGTACAAGTCAGCTAGTCTAGGCCAGGAGGGGGTCACCAGGGTAGCCTTCCTTGTAACAAGGGTCCACCCTGGAGCTTCAGTTCCTCACACTCTTTCAGGTGATTAACAAAGACAAGTGTTTTGTATTTTGTACGGTCAGTGGGTGTATAAGCTGTGACTGAAGAGAGTACTTATTATGCTCTCTTTCTCTTGTTAAACTACTCACATTATGGTATCTTTCAAACCTATTGTTTATATCTGCACATATTTATGGTGGAATATATGAGAACTTAAAAGAAAACACATGGTGTATATATTTTATTTTTAAAATTCTTGACTGCTCTATTGATTACGCCTATGCTGATAGGCTTTGTTTACGACCAGCGTGACAGGCCTTTTAAAGTACCTGTGTTTGTAATAATTATCATAGTAAATGTTCACCTATCAGTAAAATAGGTACCTGGGTGTTAGTCGACTGTGTGGGTCGCATCCTGTATACCTAGTATATGTACTTGTAGAAATAAAAATGATTATTATTATTATTATTATTATTATTATTATTATTATTATTATTATTATTATTATTATTATTATTATTATTATTACTATTATTATTATTATTGTTATTATTGTTATTATTATTATTATTATTGTTATGGGAAATCTTTTGAGTTGCTTGGTTTTAGATGATTTACTGTTGAACATTCCCGTGTACATATACCAGAAGTGAGGTAAGATAGAATAAAGCGTGGTATAGAGTAAGTTGTCTTGTCTTGCTTGTTGTAAAAAGCGTACTATCGAAAGAATGATCATTGTTTAAGATGTATGCTGGATGTGTGGGTACCAACAATACCACCAGTCCGATAACATTCTTCTTTGCAAATATACAGGGTCTAAAGCCAGCAACAAACAACAAAATACCTTTCATCCGTGGACTGCTTGCAGAGGCAAAGGCAATGTTCGCGGCTTTCACTGAGACCCACATAAAGGATCACTTGGACAACGAAATATGGATCCCAAGTTACAACCTCTACAGATGTGACAGAGTGAACAGGCAAAAGGGGGGGGGGGGTTGGCCTGTACATTGCAGAGTCACTTGTTTGCACAGAACTGCTTAATGCCTCAAATGATGTAGTGGAAGTTTTAGCAGTAAAGGTCGAGAACCAAAACCTAGTCATTGTGGTAGTCTACAAGCCTCCGGATGCAACATCCCAGCAATTCCAGGAACAGCTGTTAAAAATTGACCACTGTCTGGAAAATCTTCCAGCTCCTGCACCCAACATCTTGCTCCTGGGGGATTTCAACTTAAGGCACCTAAAATGGAGGAATATAGCAAATAACATTGTTGCAGTAATAACACCAGGAGGCAGCTCTGATGAAAACTCACACTCACACGAGCTTTTAAATCTCTGCACAAAATTCAATTTAAACCAGCAAATAATAGAGCCTACTAGACTGGAGAATACACTAGACCTCATCTTCACTAACAATGATGATCTGATAAGAAATGTCACCATATCAAAAACAATATACTCAGATCACAACACAATTGAGGTTCAGACATGTATGCGTGGAGCCCCAGACCGACATAATGAGACTAGTCACGAGGGAGCATTCACCAAATTCAACTTCAATAACAAAAACATAAAGTGGGACCAAGTAAACCAAGTCCTAACCGATATAAGCTGGGAAGATATACTAAGCAACACAGACCCCAACTTATGCCTAGAACAGATTAACTCGGTGGCACTCGATGTATGCACAAGGCTTATTCCTCTAAGAAAAAGGAGGAGTAGATGTAAAATAGAAAGAGACAGGCGCTCCCTTTACAGGCGACGGAAAAGAATAGCAGAGCGGCTAAAAGAGGTCAATATATCTGAAATGCGTAGGGAGACACTGGTCAGAGAAATAGCAAGCATCGAACTTAAGCTAAAAGAATCCTTTAGGAGTCAGGAATCGCGGGAAGAACTAAAAGCCATAAATGAAATCTAAAGAAACCCAAAGTATTTCTTCTCCTATGCCAAATCAAAATCGAGAACAACGTCCAGTATTGGGCCCTTACTTAAACAAGATGGGTCCTACACAGATGACAGCAAGGAAATGAGTGAGCTACTCAAGTCCCAATATGACTCAGTTTTTAGTAAGCCGCTAACAAGACTGAGAGTCGAAGATCAAAATGAATTTTTTATGAGAGAGCCACAAAATTTGATTAACACAAGCCTATTCGATGTTATCCTGACGCCAAATGACTTCGAACAGGCGATAAATGACATGCCCATGCACTCTGCCCCAGGGCCAGACTCATGGAACTCTGTGTTCATCAAGAACTGCAAGAAGCCTTTTCCATCCTATGGAGAGGGAGCATGGACACGGGGGTCGTCCCACAGTTACTAAAAACAACAGACATAGCCCCACTCCACAAAGGGGGCAGTAAAGCAACAGCAAAGAACTACAGACCAATAGCACTAACATCCCATATCATAAAAATCTTTGAAAGGGTCCTAAGAAGCAAGATCACCACCCATCTAGAAACCCACCAGTTACACAACCCAGGGCAACATGGGTTTAGAACAGGTCGCTCCTGTCTGTCTCAACTATTGGATCACTACGACAAGGTCCTAAATGCACTAGAAGACAAAAAGAATGCAGATGTAATATATACAGACTTTGCAAAAGCCTTCGACAAGTGTGACTCATGGCGTAATAGCGCACAAAATGCGTGCTAAAGGAATAACAGGAAAAGTCGGTCGATGGATCTATAATTTCCTCACTAACAGAACACAGAGAGTAGTCGTCAACAGAGTAAAGTCCGAGGCAGCTACGGTGAAAAGCTCTGTTCCACAAGGCACAGTACTCGCTCCCATCTTGTTCCTCATCCTCATATCCGACATAGACAAGGATGTCAGCCACAGCACCGTGTCTTCCTTTGCGGATGACACCCGAATCTGCATGACAGTGTCTTCCATTGCAGACACTGCAAAGCTCCAGGCGGACATCAACCAAATCTTTCAGTGGGCTGCAGAAAACAATATGAAGTTCAACCATGAGAAATTTCAATTACTCAGATATGGTAAACATGAGGAAATTAAATCTTCATCAGAGTACAAAACAAATTCTGGCCACAAAATAGAGCGAAACACCAACGTCAAAGACCTGGGAGTGATTATGTCGGAGGATCTCACCTTCAAGGACCATAACATTGTATCAATCGCATCTGCTAGAAAAATGACAGGATGGATAATGAGAACCTTCAAAACTAGGGAGGCCAAGCCCATGATGACACTCTTCAGGTCACTTGTTCTATCTAGGCTGGAATATTGCTGCACACTAACAGCACCTTTCAAGGCAGGTGAAATTGCCGACTTAGAAAATGTACAGAGAACTTTCACGGCGCGCATAACGGAGATAAAACACCTCAATTATTGGGAGCGCTTGAGGTTCCTAAACCTGTATTCCCTGGAACGCAGGAGGGAGAGATACATGATTATATACACCTGGAAAATTCTAGAGGGACTAGTACCGAACTTGCACACGAAAATCACTCACTACGAAAGCAAAAGACTTGGCAGACGATGCACCATCCCCCCAATGAAAAGCAGGGGTGTCACTAGCACGTTAAGAGACCATACAATAAGTGTCAGGGGCCCGAGACTGTTCAACTGCCTCCCAGTACACATAAGGGGGATTACCAACAGACCCCTGGCAGTCTTCAAGCTGGCACTGGACAAGCACTTAAAGTCAGTTCCTGATCAGCCGGGCTGTGGCTCGTACGTTGGTTTGCGTGCAGCCAGCAGCAACAGCCTGGTTGATCAGGCTCTGATCTACCAGGAGGCCTGGTCACAGACCGGGCCGCGGGGGCGTTGACCCCCGGAACTCTCTCCAGGTAAACTCCAGGTAAACTCCAGGTAAATTCAAGATTGCTGCTGTCAAGGTGAATACTCAAGACTTATTCCTCGTACTGTCTTTCAGTGTATTATTTATATTTATGCTTGGTTGTATTCTTTTAGCTTTATTCCTGAACATTATTGTAGCCTGCGAACATTGTCAGCGACTGCCTTCAGAGCCCCCTACGAACATTGTCAGCGACTGTATTCAAAGTACCCTGCGTACACCATCAGTGAATAATACGATAATAGTATCTTTATTTCTACACGTACATGTACAAGATATACAGGCCTAGCTGACATCAATGACATACTACTCTACAGAAAGTGGCTTGTTATGCAGAGCATTTTGGGCAAATTAGGCCAATTTTGTCCTAGGATGCGACCTACACCAGTCGACTAACACCCAGGTACCCATTTTACTGATGGGTGAACATAGACAACAGGTATCTTATGGAAACACGTCTTATGGAAACACGTTTTCCAACCGTACCGGAGATTCGAACTCCGGACCTCAGTGTATAAGGTGAGTGAGCTAGCAATCGAGCTACGGGACACCTTCACCTGCGAACTATCACAGCAGTCATTGCCATCATCCTGCGAACTATCACAGCAAACAAACAACACTGGCAAACTACTTAAATACCAGTGACTGGCTGGGCAGGTGCTGACATGTGGGAGGCACTCTGGGGTACCCACTTCTCAATAACAGTTCCTGCTGGGCGGCTGCGGCTGCTGCTGCGGCTGCTGCTGCGGCTGCTGCTGCTACCACTGACGAAACTCGTGGGTAAGCGTGAGTTGGACCTGCCTAACATGGGTCAATAGGCCTGCTACAGTGTTCTTCCTTTCTTACTGTACATACTTATGCTCTTGTACCATGGGATAAGGCATGTGCAGCCTGCAACCATGTCTTGCGAAGCACGCCACGAGATATACAGCGTGTGACGTACGTAAACTAGGATGACTCAGACTTCAAGAGGACATCCGCCTGACCTCTCGTTTCAGTCATATTTTAATTTAACACATAAACTATGTTACGATTATAATCTAAGCATATTATTTAACCCCCATTATATAGTTTTACCCTGAGTGTTATACTCTCAACAGACTTTACTGGAGTCTACCAGACGTAACTCGTGTACACTTTGTTTCAAATCCATGTTAGTTGAAGCAATTTCTATTCAAAGGGGAAGAACTAGACCTGTAGGGGTAATACAGTACCTGGGGAATGGCAGGAGTTTGATCCGAGGAAGGGAAGGATGCCTTCAATTCCTGCTGTGCAGGCGCAACGATTCGTCATTAAGGATATCCAAGTGTTGCACCTGTATCTTAATCATCAATTTGTCTATATCACCAATAATATAAAACTGAAATAATTTACCATTAACGTTTGTTAACGGATAACACAGTCCAGTGAGGTTCGCCTTGCGCTTTCTAACATATCTAACCATTTTGAACTTTTCCCGCAAACGCGAATCAGTCATCAATTGTGCATATTAATATATAAAAGAATGCTTTTGTTGTGTGTACCGGGTCAAGTGCCGGATTCAGTATGTTGTTTACGTTCTTGAGAGCCTAGTCGATTGTCCGGATACAGAGTGTTTACGTTCTTGAGAGCCTAGTCGGATATCCGGATTCTCTATACTGCTGTATATATATATATATATATATATATATATATATATATATATATATATATATATATATATATATATATATATATATATATATATATGTATATATATATATATATATATATATATATATATATATATATATATATATATATATATATATATATATATATATATATATATATATATATATATATTAGCTTAGTCGTGTATATGCATGCATTATATAAGTCATTTCTAAAGTTTTCTCTCTGCTTCCTTCCCCTAAGTTTTTTTTTTTTTTGATCCAAATGAGTACGTTCCTGTTATTACTGCTTGCACCAAGATTTTACCCCAATCTCGTATGGGGTACAGTATGAAATGCCTTCTTTCAGCCTAAAATGCAATTCACCTATCCCTCTCTTTTCCGTCTCACATCTGTTACTTTGTCATAAAACTCTAACAGACTGGTAAGACATGATTTGTCATTTCTGAACCATTGTCGATTATTGCTTATAAAACCACTTCTGTCCAAGTGTTCTGTCACTTTCCTCCTGATTATCTTCTCTGTTACGTGCATGGTAAGCTTGTCAGTGAAACTGATTTGAAGTTCAACACTTCCTGTCTATCTCTGGCAACTGTTCTGTGCCAGTTGACTTGTTGTAAATCTTAGCTAGTAGGTCAGACAATGACTCTGATCCCTTTCACAGATGATGATGCTTGGTCAGGTCCCACTGACCTTGATGTATCTAGTTCATCAACAGTTTTTTTTATCTCTTCCCCTGTTGTGTACATGGTGTCCAATACCTGTCGGTGAACCATTTTCCTTAGGAATTCTGATATTGCCCACTTTTCTACTGAAAAACCTCGTCAAATTGTTTGATTAACACTTCGCAGACTTCCTTGCCATTTTTCGTGAATTTTCTTCCTTCTTCAGTAAATTATCTGATTTTTTACTGTCGTCTTTCTTCTGATATAACTGTGAAGCAGTTTTGGTTCCGACTTGGCCTTGGTTGTTATGTCATTCTCAAATTGTCTCTCAGCCTCTCTCCTTACCCTTATATTCATTTCTGGCTAATCTGTTCGCTTCTCTGTTCTCGTCTGCCCTTCGCTTTCTGTAGTGAGCTACATCCCCTCTATTTTTTTTTTTTGCCTTTCTAAATCTGTGCTTGAACCAAGGACTTTCTCTGTGTTTGCTGCTTCCACCTCTTCTTTGGGTACGAAGTTCTCTTTGCTTTTCGGCACATTTCAGCCAGGTCCTTCATTATTTCCTCCATTGACTTTCCTTCCAGTTACCTTTCTCACTTCACTTCATTTAGGAAGTCTCTCTGTGGAAAATACTGTATATATTTTCCGGAAATACGGTAATTTATAGGTAAATAGATGCCCTATATTGTATTTTTAAAAAAAGTATGTTATCGAAAAAAAGTAGAGACTCGCCATCTTCGTTTTTGAATTTGTATTAGAAACGTTGGTGAATGGGGAAGAATTTTTCGTGCTCTAGAGGTTAAAATTGTGCTGACACCTCTCAAATAGGAGGCGAAATTGGTGGATGTGCATTCCTGCATAACTTGAGATATCAGACGACTGGACAAGACAGCTCCAGGAACCTCAGATAAGCTCTCTAGATTTGTGTGTAATTCTGGCCAGCATTATTTTCATAGATTTAGTTAGAGTGAGGTTTTCTGAGTATGATACAACTTAATATCCAGTCAAAAAAAAAAAAAAAACAACAACGGGCAAATTAAATGTGGAAAATTGCATTTACTTGGATGTATTATTATATACATAACAGTAAATGAACATTGATAATTATTATTTATCAGTTAGACAAGTAGGAATTTGGGACACCTAGGTCGCAAAAAATGTCCCCCTTCGATACCTACCACTGTCATATCCACAAGTTGCTCTGGACCTATTAATTAAATGAAATATACATACACCAGGAATGCTGGTAAATATATAAATTTGTGGACTGTTTATTAAAAATAAATGGTTATATATATACACAATTACATAACAGAAGGAAAATATATAATATCACTCACCAATTTGACAGGAGATTAATGTGTATCATACTCAGAAAACCTCACTCTAACTAAATCTATGAAAATAATGCTGGCCAGAATTACACATAAATCTAGAGAGCTTATCTGAGGTTCCTGGAGCTGTCTTGTCCAGTCGTCTGATATCTCAAGTTATGCAGGAATGCATATCCACCAATTTTGCCTCCTATTTGAGAGGTGTCAGCACAATTTTAACCTCTAGAGCACGAAAAATTCTTCCCCATTCACCAACGTTTCTAATACAAATTCAAAAACCAAGATGGCGAGTCTCTACTTTTTTTTCGATAACATACTTCTTTTAAAAATACAATATAGGGCATCAATTTACCTATAAATTACCGTATCTCCGGAAAATATATACAGTATTTTCCACACTCTCAATAAGGCACGGTGGTGTCTCTACGAGTGGCTTCCTCAGCCTTAATAATTGTCAGTCAATGTCTTACAGTGTACCTACGTATGTACCTTTATCTACATACCGTCTTTATCACAGTATCTCCCCAGCCACTCTGTAACGCATCATGTATGATGAAATATGACTGAAATCCCTCATTTGCATAATTTTTATTTACCCACTCCGTGACAGAGATATCGTCATATCTTCCCTCCTCTTCATTTCTACTGTGTATGGGATATTCTTTCTTGAGAAATGGAACGAAACCTTTGAAGCTGCCGTAGCTGACGACCCTTTAATGAAATAATTGACATAATTGTACCTTACTAAACTCTCCCAGCTCACGTGACTGATTTCAGCACTGCACGAAATCCGCCCTGCATGATGGAATACGATATGGAACCATAGCTAGCTTTTGTTACCACTATATAACTATCACGAAGAACTGAATAGCAGTATTTTGTACTCTGATACACGTTACCAAAATAATGGTGGTAACCATAGGAGCCTCCACAGGTGAGAAATATGAGGGTGAGGAAGAGGTTGGCAGCAGCAGCGAGGGAGTGGAGTGTAGTCGGCCGTATTTCTGCGCAAAATGCTTCCTTGAAGACAATTTAATTTGGGAAAGTGACGGGAGTTCATAAAGGGATTATCCCGGTGAGAGCTGAGCTGAGGACGCAGCGCAAGGTGCAGTAGCGTCCCTGAGGACGCAGCACAAGGTACAGCAGTGTCCCTTTGGACGCAGCGCAAGGTGCAGTAGTGTCCCCGAAGCTAGATGTCTGTAGTAACTAAATATTTGCTAGGGGTCGAGTCTCGGTTCCTGCCCAACCCCCGTCTCCCGTCTTTTGATCGTCACTGACTGGCCTCATTTATTCATAGCCTCTTCAACACTAACATACCTAGTCTTTAAACCGTGTAAGGAGTTTCCTTGTTCATATGCCTATTATAATTACCAGGCTGATGTTAGTCAACTTATAATATGAATTACAGTCCTTGTACTTTGCAGTTTTAATGCATTATATATATATATATATATATATATATATATATATATATATATATATATATATATATATATATATATATAATATATATATATATATATATATATATATTGGGTCCACCTCTGGTGTAAATTGTGGGACCCATAGCCTCGGAGAAGTGGGTAAAAAGGCTTCAAGGAAGAATATTTGGATTTCTTCCTGAAGCCATTTGAATATTCCACTTCCCCTACCACCCCATCTTTTGAACTATTTTTTTTTTTTTTTTTACCAATAGGAATATTTTATTACATAATATGGCACAGAAGATTTAAGAGATACATTGTTGATATAAAGGTGGCATATACGGTACATGTTGTTACGTGTGTATCACCGATTATAAGGCGAAAATCTCATCCAGCTCCTCAGAGCTGGGGCGTGTGCCCAAAATGCAGCATGCATTACCCCTTTGAACAGCCGCACTGAGCCGCTGGAACAGAAAACTAGCTGCCCTGGGATCCCTAGTTACCCTGATGAGTCTTTTTCCCAACTCCTTAAGGAAATTAGATGCACTCTTTCCCCATGAGCCAAGGGTCTCTGAGCCTATGGGAACAAACATATAATGATGGGCAAGTTCTCCATATTTTCTAGACTTTTGGGACTCCCTAAAGCTGGCAGCTGCCCCTCCTTCCTCCCTGGTGTATTGGAGATAGGTATCAGCCAAGGTAGATGCACATGTATAGTCCCACACCACCTGCTTCCCATCTGTCCAGGCTTGAAGGGTGATACCATCTGGACGCTTCTGGCTGCCATCAGATCTGCATAGTTGGGGTGGCTCCCTTACTGCTGGGCATCCAGCTGTTGTGAGGCTCCTCTTGATAATGTTATTAACCTCCTCATGTCTTGCAATCTTTCCCTCGGATTTACGGCACACAAGACCATGGTACCCGAATCGGTCTGCTGCTTCACTGCCACAAATACACCTGTGTTCGGCGAGAATAGGGGCGGCAAGTCGAAGGGCAACACCGATGCGGATGGTCTGTGGGTCGAGGCGTGTGCCAAGGCTGGAGTTGGGAACAGCCAACAGAAAGTCCCCAGCATGAGGGGCTCTCACTGCCAGGAGGCGGGCTCTATCCTTCCCTGACACACTCTGAAGCATCGTTGAGGCTATATTTTCCACTATTGGACCATCCCAGTGCGATTGTTTGTAGTTGTATATATATATATATATATATATATATATATATATATATATATATATATATATATATATATATATATATATATATATATATATATATATATATATATATATATATATATATATATATATATATATATATATATATATATATATATATATACATATAGTATTTATACTATATATACATATATATATATATATATATATATATATATATATATATATATATATATATATATATATATATATATATATATATATATATATATATATATATATATATATATATATATATATATATATATGTCGTGCCGAATATGTAAAACTGGTCAATTAGCAAGAACTCATTTAAAATTAAGTCCTTTCTAAAATTTTCTCTTATACGTTTAAAGATTAATTTTTTCCTTAATGTTAATGTAAAAACTTTTAATTTTGCACCAAAAGAGTCTTAGAAAACTTACCTAACCTTATTATAACAGGAACAATTTATTTTATCCTAACCCAACTAAATATATTTTAGATTTGTTTACAATAATTTAATACTAAACAAACACAGTGAAATATATTTTTTTCGTTAGGTTCAGAATGATTTTGGCGAAATTATTGCATACACAAATTTTCATTTGTCCTACATGGCAAGATGAGCGTTGCTATTTAAGCCAAGATCGCAAGTTCTGCCTGTTCGGCACGACATATATATATATATATATATATATATATATATATATATATATATATATATATATATATATATATATATATATATATATATATATATATTTATTTATTTATTTATTTAGTAATTTTAGCATACATACAGAGGTACAAAAAAATACAGGTAAGAGCAGCATGCCAAAGCCACTTATATGCATAGCATTACGGGCTGGCTTAAAATTAACTTAAGATTAATATGATTAATATATATATATATATATATATATATATATATATATATATATATATATATATATATATATATATATATATATATATATAATGTGTGTGTGTGTGTATGTATATAATTACCCTTAGTGGTGGGTGGTGAAAAACTGGCAGGGTAAACGTGAGATACTTTATCAGTAGAGTGCCACCTCTCTCTGCTGCGATGCCACCTCTCCCCGCTGTGGTGCCACCTCTGTTGTAGTGCCACCTCTGTGCTGTGGTGCCACCTGTGCGTGCTGTGGTGGCACCATAGCACACACGGGACGGAAAATAAAAAGTCCGAAGTAATGTTATTTGACAAAATTCTCAGCTTGGTACAATATAACATAGCTGTGTTCATATAGACACAGCATATATATCTTGAGGGGTGTATATGCTGAGGGCATATATGTGCTGAGAGCTTAATCCCTATCTGAGGGATTAAATATTCTTCGCTGATGATGAAGAGGTTACTATGCAGCCGTAATGACCCTCGTGTAGTCGATAGGCTTAAAACCTCATTAACCAACCCTCATTTACTCAATCTGTACATATACATGTTTTTTTTTTTTACACTGGTCATTGAGGACACACATGATACTGGCACTCGTATATGTATTACAGTACATAGTGTAGATTTAATCCAGGATGACCCAGTAAAGTCAGTGACTTATTTACACGTTTGACGAAATGACCGTTGTTATCTAAGCTAGGATCACCAACTGTTGCTAGAAGGTACACGTGTGGCGTGGCAGGTGGTAAGTGTTGGTGCAGGTGGTGAGTGTTATGTAGGTGGTGAAGGCTGTGACAATGATTGTTCTTATCAGATATGACATCAAGGAGAACTCACATGATCAGTAGCAATAGTATATACCACCACCATCACTAGCAGTCTCTCTCACCGCCCCATTATTAGTGGTCTCCATCACCACGACTAGCTGTCTCAACCACCACCCATCACCACCACTTGTATCTTAATCACTAGTCTTCCTCAACTCTTGTCACTTAAAAAGGCTGTCTCGTGTTACAGTATGTCAGGTGAGACTGTTTATATATGATACATTACCAGAGTTTTCAATACATCGAGAATTGTGGAGAATTAGGAGGATGTAGGGTGCTAGACTGAACCAAGAGGGGCCAGGTTGGAACCCCTGACTACACTCTCTGCCACAGCTAGGTGGGATTCTTGTAGGTTTTTATTTTCGTTTCCTCGTGGCACTGAAGAGGCATACTTATGGTAGCTGTGATAAATTTTATCAATTTCCTAATTTCTGATATTAATTTTTTGACGAACCTGTCATTTTTTTTGTGACACACATCAAAACTACTTCACAGTCACACCAGAAGAAAGATGACTGTACAGGGACCAGTAATTCGACCGAAGAAGGGCTTACAAACGATGAGGAAATTTGTGAAGTGTTAAGCAAACAACTTGAAGAGGTCTTTTCGTCGGAAACGAGGGCAATACCAAAAAGCCTAGGGAACAGGGTACACCGTCGAGTACTGGACACCATACACACAACAGGAGAAAAGGTAAAGAAAGCTTAGATGCAGATACATCAAAGGCAATGGGACCTGACGAAGTGCCATCATGCGATTCTGCGCGAGGGTGCAGAAGCATTGTTTTGACTATTAGCTAGGATTAATGCATATGTGACAGTTGCCAGAGTCTGGAAGACAGCAAGGAGACACACACATGTTGAACCACACACCATGCAAGGTAATGGACTAACTTATCAGGGGGAGAGTGGTAAACACTTAAAGAGAAGTGGTTTCGTAAACAATGAGCATGAATGTAGAAATAACAAATCTTGTCTAACAACTTATTCGAGTTCTGTGACAAAGTAATATATATATTGGGACAGGAGAGAGAGGGATGAGTAGATTGCATTTTCTTTGACTACTAGAAGGCAATTGCTACTGTATTCCCTCTGTATGACCCTTGTGGGTTCAGCGTTTAGTTTTTATTGATTAATACTGTACCCCACAAGACTGGGACAAAGACATGGTGCAGGATTAACAGGTAACATAGTCTGGTGGATCAAGGAGAACCTTAAGGGAAGGAAGTAAACTGATCAGATAAGTGGTTACTTGAGTTCAACCCAAGTAAAGGCAAGGCCATGAAGTTTCAGGAAGGAGAATGAAGACCGGAAGTGGAGTATAGACTAGGAGACTGTGGCAGCAGATTTCACTCAGAGAAGAACCTAGGGGGTGAACATAGTGCCCAGTATAACGCCAGAGGTTCACGTCAGCCGAATAACATCTGCAGCCAGTTCTCGTCTGGCAGATCTAGGAGTGGCCTTCAGGAATTTCAACAGTTATTCCGAGTCCTTTCTATAGTATACATCAGGCCCATCTTGGAGTATGCAGCAACAGTACGGAACCCGCATCGGAAAAAAAACATACTAAGAAACCTTAGAAAATGTTGAAATATGCAACAAGGCTTGTTCCAAAGTTAAAAGGAATGATGTACGAGGTAAGGCTGAATGGGCAGCTGAGGCTCGAAATAGATGACTAATTTATATTCAGTTTCAGGTAACTTTCAGTGCCCAGAACAAATTTCAATATGCATGTGTTTTTTAAGTTTAACACGTGTTTGTTGAAGAATCAGGTACTAGTAGACTTGCGTGAGTGTTGAAAGATAAGATACTTGTGTGTTTAATAAGATACGCGTAGGCTTGTGAGTGTTAAATAAGATATTAATAGGCTTGTGCACGTTGAATAAGATGCTAGTAGGCATGTATTAGACTAAGATAATAGTAGGCTTGCGTGTTAAATAAGATACTAGTAGACTTGTGTGTGCTGAGTAAAATACTAGTAGGCTTGTGTGTTTTTTGAAGAATTAGACACTATAGACGTGTGTATGCCTGTTGAAGGATATAAGAAACTAGTAGGCTTGTGTATCAACATCATTAGCGAACACTATGCTAATGCTCCTACATCCATCTTAGGACAAAAAAAAAAATGTCCTCTTCCTGAGAGCGAGTCAGTATTAGTTATAACCTCAGAGACAAATTTCAAGTAATTGATGCTGCTTCTCCCTTCCTTGGCTCAAACCTCATTACCTCCCATTATCCGTTTGTTATATGACCCTTATGAGTTTAGCTTTATGAATATAATAATAGTGATGATGATAAGATAGAGTTGATATGAGTGTCTCGTCAACAGGCTACGGACAACAGCCTCCTGTTCCCTCAGCTCCGCCTGCACCACAGCAGTCGTATCCACCCCAGCAGTATCCACCCCAGCAACCATATCCACAGCCACCATATCAACATCAGCCATATCCACAGCAACCATATCCACCTCAGCCGTATCCCCAACAACCGGTATGCATTAAAACTTCTCCGTTCTTTCTCGTTAATTTTCCAATGAGTTTTGTTCTTAAAAGACCATTAAAGAGTTAATATTATGGAATACCTGGAAATCATGTACATGAATCATGCTGATGACTGGATGTTATGATAAATCATACTGACAGAACTGAGCCTCGTGGGACACTCAACCACGGATTGATTTGACAGATTAGATAGCGTAATCATACGTTATGTACCCGTCGTGTGGGAGGCAGTCAAAGATTACAGAGGTACATAAGAACATAAGAACGAAGGAACACTGCAGAAGGCCTACTGGCCCATGCGAGGCAGGTCCAAGTCTCCTACCGGCTTAAGCCAATGCACCCAACCTAGTCAGGTCAGGTCACATTGACTTAAGGGAGGAACACGGCAACCGACCTGTTAGCACAAGCTATCAGGTCTAACTCACACCCACCCACATCTACTCATGTATTTATCCAACCTATTTTTAAAGCTACACAACGTTCTGGCCTCTATAACGGTACTTGGGAGTTTGTTCCACTCATCCACAACTCTATTACCAAACCAGTACTTTCCTATATCCTTCCTGAATCTGAATTTTTCCAACTTAAAACCATTGCTGCGAGTCCTGTCTAGGCTAGATATTTTCAGCACACTATTTACATCCCCTTTATTTATTCCTGTCTTCCATTTATACACCTCAATCATATCCCTCCTAATTCTACGTCTTTCTAGAGAGTGCAGTTTCAGGGCCCTTAGTCTATCCTCATAGGGAAGGTTTCTGATACATGGGATCATCTTTGTCATCCTCCTTCGTACATTTTCCAGAGAATTTATATCCATTCTGTAATACGGTGACCAAAACTGTGCAGCATAATCTAAATGAGGCCTAACCAAGGATGTATAGAGTTGAAGAACAACCTGAGGACTCCTATTATTTATGCTTCTTGATATGAAGCCAAGGATTCTATTAGCTTTATTGCGAACACTTATGCACTGTTGTCTTGGTTTCAGATTACTGCTAACCAGAACTCCTAAATCTTTTTCGCAATCCGTAATATTAAGATCTACATTATTTAGTTTATATGTGGCATGCTTATTGTCCTGTCCAACATTTAGAACTTTGCATTTGTCTATATTAAACTGCATCTGCCACTTCTCCGACCACTGCATCAGTCTATTCAAATCTTCCTGGAGTGCTCGAATGTCCTCGTCAGAATGAATTCGACGGCCTATTTTGGTGTCATCGGCAAACTTGCCGATGTCGCTCTTTATGCCCTCATCTATGTCGTTTATGTAGATTGTGAACAGCAGGGGGCCCAACACTGACCCCTGTGGAACACCGCTCGTGACGCTTCCCCACTCTGATTTCTCCCCATTTATGCAAACTCTCTGCTGCCTATTTGTCAACCATGCCTCTATCCAGGAAAAAATTTCTCCTCCTATTCCATGTGCTTTAATTTTCCTCAATAGTCTCTGATGTGGGACCCTGTCAAAAGCCTTACTGAAGTCCATATACACAATATCATATTCATTACCATGATCTACCTCCTCAAATACCTTAGTGAAAAAAGTTAATAAATTCGTAAGGCAGGAACGCCCCTTTGTAAAACCATGCTGAGATTCGTTGATTAATTTATGCTTTTCAAGATGGCTACGAACTGCCTCGGCAATTATTGATTCCATAAATTTTCCCACTATGGAGGTTAGGCTTATTGGTCTATAGTTCGAAGCTAAGGACCTGTCACCTGTTTTGAAAATAGGTATCACATTTGCCATTTTCCACTTATCTGGCACCATGCCAGTTTGTAGTGATATGTTGAAAAGATTAGCCAAAGGTGTGCTAAGCTCCTCTTTACATTCCTTTAGAACCCTTGCATACAGTTCATCAGAGCCTGGGGATTTGTTAGGTTTTAATTTATCTATTTGCCTAAGGACCATGTCACTTGTGACCCTAATAGTGCACAGTTTATTATCGTCCTGTTCTACATAATTTATCATTACTGGAATATCGCTGGTATCCTCCTGTGTAAAAACTGAGAGGAAGTATGTGTTAAAAATTCTACACATTTCCTTATCACTGTCAGTGAGCTGACCCGAGGAACTTTTGAGTGGGCCTATCTTGTCCCTGATCTTACTTCTGTATACCTGAAAGAATCCTTTTGGGTTAGTCTTCGATTCTTTTGCAACTTTAACCTCATAATCTCTTTTTGCTTTTCTAATTCCCTTTTTTATTTCTCTCTTTAACTGAATATATCGATTTCTTAATTGCCCCTCTCCTCTTTTGATTTGCCTATATATGCCTCTCTTTTGACCAATCAGATATTTTAATCTATTGTTCATCCATTTAGGATCATTTTTGTTTGATCTGATTTCCCTATTTGGAATATAATTTGACTGAGCAGCTAGAACTATGCCCTGGAAAGCATCATATCGGCAACCATCACCACCTACCTGACCCTTAGTCAGGTCATTCCAGTTCAGCCCACCTAAGTAATTTTTCAGTCCTATGAAATCAGCCAAGCGAAAGTCAGGGACGGAGACTTGATTGTCATTATTAGGGGAATTCCATGATATATTAAAACTGAGTGATTTGTGATCACTCTCCCCAAGCTCATCATTAACCTCAAGATTATTAATTAGTGTTTCCCTACTGGCAAGAACCAAGTCAAGGAGGTTATTTCCCCTAGTTGGCTCTGTCACAAACTGTTTTAAAAAACAATCCTGGATCGTGTCAAGAAAGTCACCCGACTCTAAATTTCCTGTCAAATTGCTCCAGTCAATCTGTCTATAGTTGAAATCTCCCATTAGCACAACATTTTCGTATGTAGATGCCTTACGAATTTCGTCCCATAGAAGTTTACTGCACTCCCTATCAAGATTTGGGGCCCTGTAAATCACACCCAAAATTAGTTTTTCTCGGCCCTCGAGAAGCTGTAACCAAACAGATTCAGTGGCTGACGCTTCTAATTTAATATCTTGTCTAACACAACAATTTAAGTTGTCTCTGACATACATCGCTACTCCACCACCTTTCCTGTTGACCCTGTCAGTGTGGAATAATTTATAGCCTTGTATGTGACATTCAGAGGGCATCTCTCTATCTTTCAGATTGAGCCAGGTCTCTGTTATAGCAATAATATCTATGTTTCCTGCACTTGCAATTAATCTTAGCTCATCTATCTTATTTCTAACACTCCTGCTATTAGTATAGTAAACCTTAAGGGAGCTAGTCCCTTGCTGCCCTCTGCTGTCCCCCTTTGTTTGCTGACCTGTTTTTTTGTCTTTATTTATAACTTCATGCTGAATGCCTCCAGAGGTTTTGTTTCCTTAGCTCTTAGTGTTTAGGTAAATTAAAATAGTAATGACCTGTTTACAAGACTAATGAATTCAGTTACCAAAGTAATGAATAGAAGCGATGCTAACAGCTCTTTGATGTTGGTAAAAGGCTCCCTACAAGAGAGGTTCCTTGATGCTGTTCAAAGCTCCACACATGAGGTTCCTTGTTGCTGTTAAAAGGCTCCCAGCAAGAGGTTCCTTGATGCTGGTAAAAGGCTGTCTTCAAGGGAAGTTCCTTGATGCTGTTAAAAGGGTCCCCTCAAAGGGAGGTTCCTTGATGCTGTTAAATGTTGTCTTCTAGGAAGGTTCCTTGATGCTATTAAAGGCTCCCCTCAAGAGAGGTTCTTTAATGTTAGTAAATAGTTCTCCTCAAGGGAGGTTCTTTGATGTAATCAGATTTGATCCGAGGATTATTATTATTATAATCAAGGGGAAGCGCTAAACCCGGAGGATTATACAGCGCCTGGGGGAGATGTGGAAAGCATTCAGGCTTAATTCGGGGAAGTGGAGCACAGATCCAATTTCCTAAATCAAGAGCCCCTCGCCAACATCAAGGAACCTTCCTTGAGGGGTTTGATCCGAGGAAAGGATGTCATGTAGGGGGGGGTAATGATTTGGGGACAATGGGGGTAAGAGGAGGGAGTTAGTAGGTAGGGGACATGCAGGCGAGGTGGTAGGAGATGACAGGAGAGGTGAGCGGTAGGTAGGTAGGTAATGTGAGGTCACTGGTGACTACAACTTCACCTCTCATTACTCTACCCACCACTCCACACTACTCACCCTCTCACTACTTTAACTAAACATAAATAATGGAAATATAAGAAAAAATAATAAATAACGGGGACAGTGAATATTACTATTCTACTCAAACACAGTTTATTATTAAGTCCTTGTATAATAATATATTTGGGAACAGGAGTATATCATTGGGGTTTAGATAAATGGGGTGGTACACATAAGCAGTGAGACAGGGAACACAATCAACTTGACCAAAATGAATGTAACTTACAATATAGTTCAGAGGGCAGTTCATCACAGGAACTAAGCCACAGGTCCCAAGACCTACACAGCACGAGTACTGTGCCAAGCCAGTACTCTGCCCAATGCCTCCAACAGTCTCCTCCAGAGACTTCAGCAGCCTTCTCCCGAGCCCTGCACCCCAGCAGCAGCTCCGCTGGAAGTCTCTGCTCAGGAGCTCTGCACCCCAGCAGCAGCTCCGCTCGAAAATCTCCTGATCATGCTCTTCCTTGGGCTTTTATGGTGGTCCAAGCACCCTCCACAACCACGTGTACGACCTGACGCCTAGGTCTGATGCCGTCAAGAACAAAAGACCTCAGACGTGGGCGTGGCTGACAGACGTTTGCCAAGGCAAGGTGTGACCATATAATTGGTTAAATTAGGTCTCCCCAGAGACCTCACAAGCCCAGCTGAACTACATCACATCCCCCTTTCTCCCCCAATTTAAAATATCTGAGAACTAGGACAATTTGTCCTAGTTATTAGACTATTTTAATCCTAACCCCTTAATTCTATTACAATACAAAGACAAAATTATACATAATACAAAATTATTCAATTACATATATTTCCCTCAACCTCCTCAACTACCACAAGGCAGCATAATCAGTACACCTGGCAGTTGGCCAGCATAATAGTCGCTCTCTGGTGCAAAGCCTCCTTACCCGTCATTTCTCCTTAAACCTAAATATCGGGCTCCAGTGCCTTCCCTACTTCTACTAGAAATGCACTAGCCAATGCTAGTCACCCTCGCACGTTAACCATTGGGCCAAACCTCTCTAGGCTTCTATGGCGTGGAAAACTGCTCCAACGGGTTGCATTCTTTCAAGTAACTGCAACTGGACCACTTCACGACCACCAAGGTTGCATTTTCGGCACACTTCACATGCACACTACAAACAACATCTGAAAATCGAGACAGGGCAGGCATCGCAGCTAAGACCCTCCATTATCCTATGCCACTACTAGGATTCACTGGCCTCATAAAACAAGGCGGCCATAATCACTGGACCGTATTCAAGGTCACCTTATTTCACACAGGTAACACTAACACTTCTGGCAAGTCAAAGTAGGCTGGGGATATCTCACACTCTCAATTGTCTCTCATGGCTGGCAGGGCATCCCCGCATACCGGTCGTACAAGTCGACCAGCAAGGCAGGATGCGCCTCCATACCGCCCTTGAAAGCAGGCTGGTCCCAACAGCTGGAGTCCATCTCCGCGGCTCACTTCCTTCCACATCTCCGAGGATGGCAACTCCTTCATAGTAGATTCTCCTGTCCTGGCACACCAGCCAGAATCCCTCACACACCACTGCAGCATCACCGCCATCTCCTCCTCTTGAGCTAGGCAGCATCGCAGCATCACAGCACGGCCGTATCACAGCAGCACACAGCACGGCCACAGCATCGCAGCACGGTCCCAGCGTCACAGCACGGCTGCAGCATCTCAACATCGCACGACCGCAGCATCTCAACATCATAGCAAGGCCGTATCACAGCAGCACACAGCATGGCCACAGCATAGCAGACAGCATCACAGCACGGCCACAGCATAGCAGACAGCATCACAGCACGGCCACAGCATAGCAGACAGCGTCACAGCACGGCCACAGCATAGCAGACAGCATCACAGCACGGCCACAGCATAGCAGACAGCAGCCGACATCAGCAGTAGCAGGCAATGGTCAGTTGCTCGGGGTGAGGTGAGGTCACTTCAGGTCATCAACAGCAGGTGTGGTCACCCATCCCTGGCAACTGCGGGTAACTGGTGGTCCGTGGGTGATGGTCACAGAGGCTGGGTGACGCAGACACCCACTACACTGGATGACAGACCAGGGCAGCAATACATCTACTGGGGCACATCAGCTGGGTGACTGGGCATATCAGCTGGGTGACTGGGCACATCAGGTGGACAGCAATCATAAGCAACTCTTCAATGGGTGACAGTTGTGGGTAAGTCTTCCAAGGCGGGCTAGGTGACTTCTCATTCCTCTGTAAATATTCAATTTCGGCCAGTAATTGCTTCCCCCAAAAGTCTCACCCAAATACTGATATTCTCCACCATTTATCTCAAACCAACAACCAACTCCACCAAATATAATATTACACCCAAACAATTATTTAGACCCACCGTCAAAAAAGGACAGTTAAGGTCACTAGGATTATAATATCATACAGATATTCACTTTAGATTTTACACACAAGAAAAAAAAAGTGGTAGCAAATGGTAGCATAACAAGTATAACCGAGCAGTCAAAAATAAGGCACATGGGACTGGTTCCTACTATAAAAATAATAAGAACCACCACCGCTTAGACACCATGTCATGTAGGGGGGGGTAATGATTTGGGGACAATGGGGGTAAGAGGAGGGAGTTAGTAGGTAGGGGACATGCAGGCGAGGTGGTAGGAGATGGCAGGAGAGGTGAGGGGTAGGTAGGTAGGTAATGTGAGGTCACTGGTGACTACAACTTCACCTCTCATTACTCTACCCACCACTCCACACTACTCACCCTCTCACTACTTTAACTAAACATAAATAATGGAAATATAAGAAAAAATAATAAATAACGGGGACAGTGAATATTACTATTCTACTCAAACACAGTTTATTATTAAGTCCTTGTATAATAATATATTTGGGAACAGGAGTATATCATTGGGGTTTAGATAAATGGGGTGGTACACATAAGCAGTGAGACAGTGCCTCCAACAGTCTCCTCCAGAGACTTCAGCAGCCTTCTCCCAAGCCCTGCACCCCAGCAGCAGCTCCGCTCGAAGTCTCTGCTCAGGAGCTCTGCACCCCAGCAGCAGCTCCGCTCGAAGTCTCTGCTCAGGAGCTCTGCACCCCAGCAGCAGCTCCGCTCGAATCTCTGCTCAGGAGCTCTGCACCCCAGCAGCAGCTCCGCTCGAATCTCTGCTCAGGAGCTCTGCACCCCAGCAGCAGCTCCACTCGAATCTCTGCTCAGGAGCTCTGCACCCCAGCAGCAGCTCCGCTCGAAAATCTCCTGATCATGCTCTTCCTTGGGCTTTTATGGTGGTCCAAGCACCCTCCACAACCACGTGTACGACCTGACGCCTAGGTCTGAGGCGTCAAGAACAAAAGACCTCAGACGTGGGCGTGGCTGACAGACGTTTGCCAAGGCAAGGTGTGACCATATAATTGGTTAAATTAAGTCTCCCCAGAGACCTCACAAGCCCAGCTGAACTACATCACAAGGAAGGGAAGCTCCAATTTCTTGGATTAAGAGACAATCACCAGAACATCTAGGCAGTCAAGGGAACATTCTCATTATAATCAGTGTTGTGTTGCTCCGGAGACTGCTAACATCCAGGTATTCTTTCTCTTGCAATGTTTTTGTAACTGAATACATGTCTGCACAAATAACTCATTATTATTGTAATCAGATCGTATAAGATTTCCTTCGGATTTTTAACCCCACAAGGTTAGCCACCCAGGATAACCTAGGAAAGTCAGTGCGTCATCGAGGATTGTCTCTCATTTCCATTGGGGTTCTCAATCTTGTCCCCCAGGATGCGACCCACACCAGTCGACTAACACCCAGGTACCTACTTGCTGCTAAGTGAACATGACAACAGGTGTAAGGAAACACGTCGAAATATTTCTACCTCGCCGGGAATAGAACCCGGGCCCTCCGTGTGTGAAGCGAGAGCTTCACACACTTCTAGAAGTAGTAACAATATCTGTACTAACAGCAGCAGTAGTAGTAACAGTAGAAGTATTAATAACAGAAGTAGTAGAACAGTATTAGTAACTATAACTTGCTTAGCTATCAAAATTTCGGGGCCCAGCCCCTGGGCCCATTATGTGACACAGTAAATACTTGACTACCACCCCACACCTGGAGTTTACCTGGAGAGAGTTCCGGGAGTCAACGCCCCCGCGGTCCGGTCTGTGACCAGGCCACCATGCGAATGGGGTGCATAATAAAACAATTAAACTAGCTGGTTGAAAGTTTCTATATTACCAGTAACATACCATTTATGACGGTGTAATCATATTCAAAATATTGTGTATGTCGTCAGCCAGTGATAGTGAGGCCCCCGACGGTCATCCATGAGACAGTGGTCGTCCAGGAGAGGGTAAGTTATCTTCAATTAAATTTTCATTAAACGCAGTTAACACACCTTTAAATACCTTTCTGACCTAATTAATGTAGTTACAACTATTGTATCTTATTATAAATAAAAATACAGATGTTATAATGTGTAGAAACATTAAGGTTTTAGCTCAAATTTCTGTATTTCACACGAAATGAATATTAACTCGTCCTAATCACCGTACTCATATCAACACCCCAAAATAATAATTCAACTTTTAATCTAGATAATAAATATGTACGTTAATTCTAACCGTCTATATCTCTCATACATATAATCCAATTAAACATCTAACCTAATGGTAACATATATAATATAATTATCATAACCTATCTATCTGTAGGTCCAACAGTAGTGTGATTCTTAACTCGTCTAAAAAACTGAACTACACTGGTCTAAAAATTTAATGTAGCTTTAACGGAATATTTTTCAACAGTTTACAAAAAATGCCAGTAGATTCTATACACATTTATAAATCATTCTCTTTCGTTTTGTATTTGAAAGTGAATAATAATGTATATAGTCTTGAGGATAGTGAATAAAATCCATTACATTTACGGTAAAGCGCTGAATTCTTAGGGGGTGATACATCACTTTGGGAATGGAAGTGAAGTTTGATTCAAGGAAGGGGAGAGAAAGTCCTTTTCCACACAAAGATGAAAACGACGACGTTTCGGTCAGTCAGCAAGTTTTTAATTTCGATTTTGTGGTTTATTTTGCCCCCTCAACACGGAGCGCCTTTATACTGCTGTTTCAAGGCAGGGCCGGATTAAAGGCAGGGGCTTCATGGTCTGTAGCCCAGGGGCCTACAAAATCTTAATCCGGCCCTGTTTCAAGGAATTAGATCTGCCCTTCCCCTTACTTGGATCAAACCTGATTACCTATTCCGAGGTCTACATGGCCCCTACGAGTTCAGCGCTTACCCCTACATATAGCAGATTAGGTTAGGTAAGGTTTGTCAGGAAACATTTCAAGTGTTTCCTGACGGGGGTCTTAGTCATATGATGACCTGCCGCCGGAGTTTTTCGTCATCTGACCGAGGCATTCCGCTGGCTTACCGGTCCACACCTTTAAAAATTAGGGTTATATAAGGGTAATTAATAGTCTACATATAGCAGTAGTGACTATGACTTGTTACAGACAGGGTACTGAAAGAAATTTTTGTCTGGCTGCAGCCTCATGTAGTCAGGCCGGGATTGGGACTAGGCCTGGCACTGGGCATGGCGGCCTCACGAGACCATCACCACCACCACCATGACCATCACCACAACAGACACCATCATGGCCACCATCATGGCCACCATCACAAGTGGTAGTGCTCCACTAGTCACCACCAGGAGCGTCATCACAGGTGGTAGCATTGCACTAAGTCACCAGCATGCTACTGAAGATCAGCTACATCGCAATGCCAGCCTCCTTCATCACAGTCCAGTTGATTGACTGTTAATAGGCACATCTCACCTTGCCAGATGATTGATGACAGCAGTTACATTACATATATTTTCCTGTGCCTCATCTGCACAGCATACTACCAACTGATTCACCACAATGCATCAGATATTTATTCAATATGAATGCATCCAGTTTATAAAGTCCTGGACTTATGTTCAGATTATAATAAACCATTTTCTGTGCTTTGACTTATTGTTCGAATTGATTTGCAATAGCAAGTTTATTCTTTTCTTTGAGGATGAAGGTCCCTAGGACAGTTTTAGAGGTGGTACCTCCCTATATTATATATATATATATATATATATATATATATATATATATATATATATATATATATATATATATATATATAATATATATATATATATATATATATATACTATATATATACAATATATATATTATTATATATATATATATATATATATATATATATATATATATATATATATATATATATATATATATAAAATATATATAAATAAATATATATATTATATATATATATATATATATATATAAAATATATATATATATATATATATATATATATATATATATATATATATATATAATATATATATATATATATATATATATATATATAAAATATATATATATATATATATATATATATATATATATATATATATATATATATATATATATATATATATATATATATAAAATATATATATATATATATATATATATATACATATATATATTAAAATATATATATATATATATATATATATATATATATATATATATAATATATATATATATATATATATATATATATATATATATATATATATATATATATATATATATATATATATATATATATATATATATATATATAAATATATATAAAAAAATATATATATATATATATATATATATATATATATATAGATATATATATATATATATATATATATATATATATATATATATATATATATATATATATATATATATATATAAAATATATATATATTATGAGCAATATATATTATTTTATTTGAATCGTGATCAGTCATAATGGTATGGACTTTTTAATCCTAAATTCAGATTTTTTGTTTAATCTTGTACATAGCATCTATCACACTGTACGAGGCTTCTTACTGCCACAACTATTAACATTTTCTACAGAATTCTTAATTATCTTTTTATATCTATATTTTCAAAAACTAATATTTTTAGAGAGGAGTTTGAAAAAGGAAGTTTGCACAATGTAATGTATTAGTGCAACATATGTTTACTTAATGGTTTCATCGAAATTGTAAAAAAAAAAAAATGTTACTTGTAGTTTTTAAAGATTTAGTAATAAAGGTTTTGGGCATCATAGTTACAGATTGTTTAATTTATGTGTATTAATTTATAATGTATGAAGTGTGAGTTACATGTAGAGAGAACTCTCAAGAGTATGGAAGAGAGCACTATATATTGAACTCTTTATGATATATTGAATAATTTTACCTGGAGGTTACCTGGAGAGAGTTCCGGGGGTCAACGCCCCCGCGGCCCGGTCTGTGACCAGGCCTCCTGGTGGATCAGAGCCTGATCAACCAGGCTGTTGCTGATGGCTGCACGCAAACCAACGTACGAGCCACAGCCCGGCTGATCAGGAACTGACTTTAGGTGCTTGTCCAGTGCCAGCTTGAAGACTGCCAGGGGTCTGTTGGTAATCCCCCTTATGTGTGCTGGGAGGCAGTTGAACAGTCTCGGGCCCCTGACACTTATGGTATGGTCTCTTAACGTGCTAGTGACACCCCTGCTTTTCATTGGGGGGATGGTGCATCGTCTGCCAAGTCTTTTGCTTTCGTAGTGAGTGATTTTCGTGTGCAAGTTCGGTACTAGTCCCTCTAGGATTTTCCAGGTGTATATAATCATGTATCTCTCCCTCCTGCGTTCCAGGGAATACAGGTTTAGGAACCTCAAGCGCTCCCAGTAATTGAGATGTTTTATCTCCGTTATGCGCGCCGTGAAGGTTCTCTGTACATTTTCTAGGTCGGCAATTTCACCTGCCTTGAAAGGTGCTGTTAATGTGCAGCAATATTCCAGCCTAGATAGAACAAGTGACCTGAAGAGTGTCATCATGGGCTTGGCCTCCCTAGTTTTGAAGGTTCTCATTATCCATCCTGTCATTTTTCTAGCAGATGCGATTGATACAATGTTATGGTCCTTGAAGGTGAGATCCTCCGACATGATCACTCCCAGGTCTTTGACGTTGGTGTTTCGCTCTATTTTGTGGCCAGAATTTGTTTTGTACTCTGATGAAGATTTAATTTCCTCATGTTTACCATATCTGAGTAATAGAAATTTCTCATCGTTGAACTTCATATTGTTTTCTGCAGCCCACTGAAAGATTTGGTTGATGTCCGCCTGGAGCCTTGCAGTGTCTGCAATGGAAGACACTGTCATGCAGATTCGGGTGTCATCTGCAAAGGAAGACACGATGCTGTGGCTGACATCCTTGTCTATGTCGGATATGAGGATGAGGAACAAGATGGGAGCGAGTACTGTGCCTTGTGGAACAGAGCTTTTCACCGTAGCTGCCTCGGACTTTACTCTGTTGACGACTACTCTCTGTGTTCTGTTAGTGAGGAAATTATAGATCCATCGACCGACTTTTCCTGTTATTCCTTTAGCACGCATTTTGTGCGCTATTACGCCATGGTCACACTTGTCGAAGGCTTTTGCAAAGTCTGTATATATTATATCTGCATTCTTTTTGTCTTCTAGTGCATTTAGGACCTTGTTGTAGTGATCCAATAGTTGAGACAGACAGGAGCGACCTGTTCTAAACCCATGTTGCCCTGGGTTGTGTAACTGATGGGTTTCTAGATGGGTGGTGATCTTGCTTCTTAGGACCCTTTCAAAGATTTTTATGATATGGGATGTTAGTGCTATTGGTCTGTAGTTCTTTGCTGTTGCTTTACTGCCCCCTTTGTGGAGTGGGGCTATGTCTGTTGTTTTTTAGTAACTGTGGGACGACCCCCATGTCCATGCTCCCTCTCCATAGGATGGAAAAGGCTCGTGATAGGGGCTTCTTGCAGTTCTTGATGAACACAGAGTTCCATGAGTCTGGCCCTGGGGCAGAGTGCATGGGCATGTCATTTATCGCCTGTTCGAAGTCATTTGGCGTCAGGATAACATCGGATAGGCTTGTGTTAATCAAATTTTGTGGCTCTCTCATAAAAAATTCATTTTGATCTTCGACTCTCAGTCTGGTTAGCGGCTTGCTAAAAACTGAGTCATACTGGGACTCGAGTAGCTCACTCATTTCCTTGCTGTCATCTGTGTAGGACCCATCTTGTTTAAGTAGGGGCCCAATACTGGACGTTGTTCTCGATTTTGATTTGGCATAGGAGAAGAAATACTTTGGGTTTCTTTCGATTTCATTTATGGCTTTTAGTTCTTCCCGCGATTCCTGACTCCTAAAGGATTCTTTTAGCTTAAGTTCGATGCTTGCTATTTCTCTGACCAGTGTCTCCCTACGCATTTCAGATATATTGACCTCTTTTAACCGCTCTGTTATTCTTTTCCGTCGCCTGTAAAGGGAGCGCCTGTCTCTTTCTATTTTACATCTACTCCTCCTTTTTCTTAGAGGAATAAGCCTTGTGCAAACATCGAGTGCCACCTAGTTAATCTGTTCTAGGCATAAGTTGGGGTCTGTGTTGCTTAGTATATCTTTCCAGCTTATATCGGTTAGGAATTGGTTTACTTGGTCCCACTTTATGTTTTTGTTATTGAAGTTGAATTTGGTGAATGCTCCCTCGTGACTAGTCTCATTATGTCGGTCTGGGGCTCCACGCATACATGTCTGAACCTCAATTATGTTGTGATCTGAGTATATTGTTTTTGATATGGTGACATTTCTTATCAGATCATCATTGTTAGTGAAGATGAGGTCTAGTGTATTCTCCAGTCTAGTAGGCTCTATTATTTGCTGGTTTAAATTGAATTTTGTGCAGAGATTTAAAAGCTCGTGTGAGTGTGAGTTTTCATCAGAGCTGCCTCCTGGTGTTATTACTGCAACAATATTATTTGCTATATTCCTCCATTTTAGGTGCCTTAAGTTGAAATCCCCCAGGAGCAAGATGTTGGGTGCAGGAGCTGGAAGATTTTCCAGACAGTGGTCAATTTTTAACAGCTGTTCCTGGAATTGCTGGGATGTTGCATCCGGAGGCTTGTAGACTACCACAATGACTAGGTTTAGGTTCTCGACCTTTACTGCTAAAACTTCCACTACATCATTTGAGGCATTAAGCAGTTCTGTGCAAACAAGTGACTCTGCAATGTACAGGCCAACCCCCCCCCCCTTTTGCCTGTTCACTCTGTCACATCTGTATAGGTTGTAACCTGGGATCCATATTTCGTTGTCCAAGTGATCCTTTATGGGGTCTCAGTGAAAGCCACGAACATTGCCTTTGCCTCTGCAAGCAGTCCACGGATGAAAGGTATTTTGTTGTTTGTTGCTGGCTTTAGACCCTGTATATTTGCAAAGAAGAATGTTATCAGACTGGTGGTATTGTTGGTACTGGGGGGGGGGATTTTTTTTCCGGCATTAGTATCTGTATCTGTTGGTTTGGAGTGGAGGCCATCGACTGTGGTTCCACTCCAGGAATGACTGGATTTGGTGTACGATTTCTGCCATTTCCTGCCAGTTTTTTTTCCTTCCTGGCACTAAAAAACCTCTCCCTCTTGAGTGGCTGTGGCTACCCAGGTTTTCCCATGGCCTGGATGTTTTGTATCTTTTTGTCCCCTTTAGATGGTATGCCTGGCAATTTAAGTTATTGCACAGTCTTTCCTGTACTGAAGAGGTACACAGTTCAGGGTGAAAAAGCTTACAGGAAGGGAGTTTGCATTTTCCTGTTGTCATATGGGCATGGCATTTTCTAGGGTGGTCATAGTTGCACGTCCCATCTGTTTTTCCAGATTTCCCATGCCAGCAGATACCAAGTGCATAGTATGTGCACAGGCTTGGTTTCCGTTTGCCTTGGGTTTCTGTGACTATTCCCTGTTGGTGCATGTTTCCCTGTCTTACTTCTATCCTCCCTAGCACCAACAATGGAGCTCCCACCAGTTGTTTTTGGTAATATATCGTCACTATTGCTAGTGGAGTCCTCTTGTTTGCTATTTCCTGCGGTATTTCTAGTTTGCAATATTGGTTTTATCTTATCTTTGACTACACTTGTTTCCCTACTATGGCTCCTGTCCCCTATGAGGTCATTTATATGTATTCCTTCCTGCGTATAGTTCCCGACTACCTGGACAAAATCTCCAGCTTCACCATTTCTGTCTCCCAGGACAGCATCTCCAGCTTCACCATTACTGTCTCCCAGGACAGCACCTCCAGCTTCACCATTACTGTCTCCCAGGACAGCACCTCCAGCTTCACCATTACTGTCTCCCAGGACAGCACCTCCAGCTTCACCATTACTGTCTCCCAGGACAGCACTATCAGCCCCACATTTACTGACTACCAGGACTTCATCTTCAGCCTTACAGTTTCTGACTACATGGCCAGTATCAAGGGCAGTACCATTCAGCACAGACTTTTTATGTTCCCATCTGTTGTAGAAAGCTTCCAGGTTGTCTATGAAAGCAGCTTTGATGTTGTCCTCTTTTAATACCCTTGTGATTTTAGTCCACAGATTTATCTCATTTGGGCATACCCAAAAACATTTCCCTGTTTTAACACTGCTTGTAGCTAGTTCTTGGATATCTGCACAAGGGGCGTGACACCAATTTCCACACAAATGACAATTTATCCATGTGGAAGCCCGTTTGTTTGACTGACCACAGACTTTTTTTTTTATATTTTATTTAAAAACAACATACACATGATACAAGCCGACAATTAGCAAATCCAAAACCGTGACAGACAATGTCAGTACACACACAATAAACAAAAGAAAACCATTTTAACATATTGATATAACGAAATTCTACCGTAAGAAACCCAACCCGTTTACGGAAAAAAAAAAAAAAAAAAAAAAAAAAAAAACATACCGACTACAAAACAGAACGTCGGAGTCATAAAACATGTAGGAATAAGTCCTATAATCATGTATATATGTATATACATACACATGCACATATACACATACATGTATGTGCACATATGTTCTTACAGCACAGACTGGATTATACTAGAACAAACAAACAAACAAACAAAAAAGACTTATCACTAAAAAAAAAACTAGACAAACTAAATACATAACATCCAAAACAGAAGTGGCAGACAATGTCAGTTACACAAAAAAACATTGTAACACATTGATATAACAAATTCTACTAAAATAACCCAACCAACCGACTTCCAAACAAACAGTCGGAGTTATTATAAAACATGTAGGAATGAGTCCTACAAACATATATATATATATATATATATATATACATACATATATATATATATATATATATATATATATATATATGTATACATATACGCATGCATATACACACATACGTGTATGTGCATTTGTTCGTACAGAACAAACTGGATCATACATAGAAATAAAGCACTAAATGACTTTTCACCAAATAAACTAAAAAAATATTACATCCAATGATAGAACTATACCTAAGACATTGGTTCCCACAAACACACCTACACACACACAAAATTAATGTTACCGATTAACACTCAATATATAATATGACCTTCCAGTCAAAAGAAGGGTATATATAAACCCCATCAAAAACTTTTATATTTTGGTACATAGGTCATTTTGTACCCATTCAATACGATAAAAAAGAGACATATGACAAGGATAAATCTAACATCAGATTCGAATGTATAAAACATATCCTCACAATATACATATAAATATAAACCCCCTATATAAAATGGTTCTTATAACAATAAGAGAAAAAACAGAAAATCACATACTACTTTTGACTCTGTGATTTTACAAAATTCATAAAGGTCTACATACCCCGGAGCCCCCGACGGCTCCCTGCAAAAAAAAACTTTACCCACATCAACCACCTTGCAAACCAATCAACCTTCCTCATCAGGCTTCCAATCACTCCAAGAGGACACACCACTGAAGAGACCAACCCCTTGCCTCTCACCCCGTCACCAAACGGAGTAGACGTTCAACAGTAAGCTCACGATATCCCTCCGGAAAACTAATTACCCACCTTCCCCCATATAATTGTTTGTTCCTACATGCTGTCCTATAAAAACACGCCGCCAACGCTTTTATCCTAATGTTTCCCTCCACCTCCCTCATCCCCCAAGAAACATGCAAGTAATCAACTATTACGTATCTGATAGCCCTCCCCACCTCTTTGGATACCCCTCCCATATCTAACATTAAAGCCCTGAGGGTTGATATCTGTCCCCCCCCCCAATAAAAAGAAAACCCTCTTCAACCACAATCTTACCACCTCCAAAGCAGAACAAAAATATACTACATGAAAAGCCGTTTCAACTTCCCCACAAAAACCGCATGATGCCTCTCTCACAAAACCCATTCGTCTTAGCACCTCTTTCGATGCTAACGTCCCCATAAGAAATCTATAAACTAATTCCCTCGCTCTTGCCGGTATTCTTAATTTACTAAATTCCACCCATATCACTCTCCAATCATATGTGGGATACACTGCCATCCCTTGCATTGATTCCTGACGACGACCCACACCCACTAACCGTTTTACCTTGAGTTTTTTAACATTGCGTACCTTTAACATAAACCGCAACATATCTTCACACTCCACTAAGTCCCTGCCACCCCACCATTTGCGGATATCCCCCATCACCTCCCCCACCCGAAGACCCCTTTCCCCCGCTGCCCGAATATACCTCTGCTTCACATATAGCGCCTTCACCCTAGACCCTAATGCCATCAATCCCAATCCTCCCTGTCTTACCGCAGTCATTACCACATCTTTACCCAACCACGCCCTCCCAAAACCCCACACATACCTTAAGGCTCTTCTTTGTAATTCCATAATATCCTGACTTCTTAAGGGGTAAATTTCCGCCACTCCCCACACCTTACTATAAATCAGTGTATTTACCACCACAACCCTTTGATGCAAGGTTACATCCCCGGCCCTTAGACTCCTGAGCCTACTCAAAGCTCTGTCCATTACCATTTCTGAATTAACCCTCCTGCTCTCCTGTACATCTGCTAAATACAAAATCCCACAAATCTTTAGCCTATCTACAGTTATCCAGCCAAACTCCTCCCCCAAGGTCCCTCCTACCCAATTGCCTACCTCCAACAACCGTGATTTCTGCTTATTAACTCTCATCCCAGTAGCATTCCCAAAAATCTCAATTACCCTTCCCACTTTACTTAAATCTTCTATCTCATTAAGTAAAACAGTTGTATCATCTACATAACCAACAATATTCCCACAAAATCCACCTCTCTCCCCCATCCTTCCCATCCCACCATCAACCAGAACATAGAAAGGATTCTGCATACATGCAAAGAGTATTTGGGAGAGTGGACACCCCTGCCTTAAACCCCTCCCCATGCTTACTGAACTACCCAACCTACCATTTACCTGTACTCTCATCGATGCATTCTCATACAATGTCCTCACCCATCCAACCACCCTCCCTCCAAAACCCATTCTCACCATACTCTCAAACAAAAAGTCCCTATCCACATAATCATAAGCTTTCTCCCAATCCAGACCTAGAATACCTCCCTTACTACTACCCTCAAGGAAATCCCGAATACGTCCATGACCTTCCCGCATACTCCTCCCCGGGATACCAAATTGTCCCCCATGTATCACCGACCCCATGACCTTCTTCAGTCTATTACCCAAAATTTTCGCAAAAACCTTGTAATCTGCACACATCAAAGATATTGCTCGGTAAGCACTCAACTCTCTTCCCCCCCTCTTCTTTGGCACCAAAACTATGACACCCGTACTTTGCGATGTGCCCAACTTCCCACTAGTTAACATATGATCCAATAGCCTAACAAAGCACTGCCTAATACACCCCCAATGTGCTCTATAAAAATCATTTGGTATACCGTCTATCCCTGGTGTTTTCCCGGTACTCATCCCGAAAACTGCCTCTTCCACCTCAACCTCACTTATACCAACCTCCAACCCCACTCTATCCTGCTCACTTAAAACGCTATGGAACCCCCCTTCAAAAATACCCTCCCAGGAACCCCCCTCCCTCCAACTCCATTTCTCCCTAAACCAACTATCAGCATAGAGACTCATACTTTCAGTATTGGATAGGACTCGACCCACTGGATACCCTCCCACCCCAGGGCTTGTCTCCAATTGTAGAATGGTGGTTACACTCTGTCGGTCCCTAAATTTACGTAAAACAAACCCAGACGGCTTATCACCCCACAATACATCCTCTAACCCCGCCCTAACCCTAATTGCATCAAACCTATCATTGTGTATTTCAGCGATCCTGCTCCGCAGACTGTCCATGTCATCCCTCCTACCACCTCCCCCAACATAACAATCTTGCAACTGTCCCTCCAGATAATTTTGCAACCCAAAACGCCACCTCGCCTCTTCCCGTCCCCTAACCTTAAAAAAATTCGCTATTCCCGGTTTTGCCTGCATTTCCCACCAATCTAACAGATCTATCTCCCTGTCCCTAGCCTCCCAAAAAGGCAACCACCAATCACTGAAAAAAGGCCCCTCCTCCTCCTCCTTAAGAAGCCTTACATTTAATTTCCAGTACCCAGAATAAATACGCACCACTCCATCCCACATCAAATCTGCTATTACCGCCCTGTGATCCGAAAACCCCACATCGAAGGTTTGCACCCTCACAACATCTATACCCTGCTTAATATAAATTCTGTCCAATCGCGCTTCATATCCCCTACGGACGAACGTGTGCTCCACTAGGTATCCCCCCCTCCCCACCACATCAACAACCCCAATATCTCGCAATACATCCCTCAGCACACTCAGCACACAACCCGCCCCTCTCGGTTCGACATCACCACTCCTAATCACACAATTCCAATCACCACCTATTACTGTTATATCAGGCAAACCTCTCAAGTGATACAGCAATACCTCTCTGACAAAATCTACTTTTACCCTGGTATTGCTAGTTGCTGGCATGTAAACTCCTACAAAACTAGCTCGACTCTCACCCCAGACACCATCCACCCTCACGACCCTCCCACCCCCACCCTCTTCCCAGCCGAGGACACGCAAGGGGCTGGTCTCCTTTATCGCCACTGCTACCCCACCTTTCAATTGCAAACCACTGGTAACATACATCCGATATCCTTTTAACCGCAACACACAACCAGCCCTATGATTATGCTCTTGCAAAAAGCAAATATCTACATCAAACCGCCGTAAAAACCACTCCAACCAAACTTTCTTAACCTCAGTCTTAAGTCCATTGACATTAAGCGTGACACTTCTGAAAATTATAGAAGTGGCGGCTTTCCCCTATGCCGCTGGGATTTACTCGCTGCACTTTTCACATTACGTATTCCCTTACCACTCGAGTTATCCTGTGCAGTCACCTCCCCCCTCCCTCTCCCACTGTGCAACTCAGGCGCACCTCTAGCACTATGTGGCATCGGCTCCACAACCGCTGCCCATGACTTCTTCCCCGGCCTCTGCCCCGGGGTAATAACCTCGTCTATCTCTGATGCCGCAGTTCTTTTTCTAGAACTTCCACTTACACACATCTCACCCTCAGACGAATCCTCCTGGTGTACCTCCACGGCCACCACACACTCCAGCCTTTTCTTACTCAAGTCTTTCTCCACAATTTGTTGTCCCTCCAGCTCTCCAACTTCACATAAACTGAGGACACCTTCTACACCGGGCTCATCCCCATCCAAAAAATCCTTGATGACATCTGCCAGTAAACCCTCCTGAGTCGAAGCTTCCTGGACTAAAGACTCCTCAGATAACACCTTCGACTCCCCCGACTCCCCTGGGATAGTGACACACGTCTCCTCCTCCGCCACCTCCCGGTCGACCTCCTTGCTCCAGAGATCAGGCCTCCGGCCTCCAGAGGCAACAGAGCCAGGCACCAAATCACACGACTGTTGAATCACAATCGGCGTTTCCAGAATTCGAGGAGCCTGCCTCCTAGGACACTGGGCTGCCATGTGCTCATAAGAGCTGCACAGACGACATGTTTTTCTCTGACCCGCATAGTACACATAAACCTGTGTTCTACAACCGGTCATCGTTACATAGGATGGTATAGGCCTTGTTAAAGACATTTTAAGGGTGTAAGAACCTTCCGGCATTCCTTCATACGGACCATCCCTCCATACCCCCATGGTTGCAGAATGCACTGTCCCATAACTGCGAAAAAACTCCTGTAGTCCATACGCCGTAGCCTCGAAGGGTACATTCCGTACCTTCACCCATGTGTACTACTTAGAAACATCATGTAACACAACATCCATCGCTGAATTCACACTCATGCGTTGTTCCTGGTACTGCTCGACAATTCTTGTGTAGAAGCCGGCTCTCAGAAATTTCACGAAGATTCTTGACAAACCATTAAGAGCGACGCCATATAATTCCTCGTTGGGGATACCATATGTGTCCCTGATGATGTTAGGGAGAAGTACGTTCATCGTATCTCCACTTAACGTACCACGAACCAGCTCTATGCAGATAGTATTTACTCTCCGTACTGTATGTTCAGCCATTTTGATATCCCAAAATGAGCAGCGCACGTCCACACTACTCAATGGTTGTTGATGTACTGTGGTAGCTCACCTGAAAAACAGCAGAGGGGTGCTGGGCACAACCGCACTCCACCGTAGTCAGGCAGCGAATCAATTTATCTCATTTGGGCATACCCAAAAACATTTCCCTGTTTTAACACTGCTTGTAGCTAGTTCTTGGATATCTGCACAAGGGGCGTGACACCAGTTTCCACACAAATGACAATTTATCCATGTGGAAGCCCGTTTGTTTGACTGACCACAGACTACACACAGCTTCATAATGATTTGAATGGTTGATTTACTGCAATTCTACTAGCAACCTCTTGAATATTCTATTAATAACCTCCTTAAATGAAGCTCTAGCTATTTGTATTTCTGTTTCTAACTGTTTTTGTATATTGGACAGCTTACCGTGCACGTTCCTGATATATATTTAATGTTTGTGTTTATAAGGGCGCCTACAACCCCATCCGTTTACAGTCTGCTTTATTGTCCAACGAAACCGTTTGAAACCAGTCAAGGGTTCGGACCAGTCAAGGGTTCGGACCAGTCATGGGTTCGGACCAGTCAAGGGTTCGGACCAGTCGATCTGATCTGATCAGTGGGTCGCTTATTTAAAACATACTGGTCGGTGATTTGGGCTAACACATGAAGGATCTACTGGAAATTATCTACCCGAGTAATATGTGATTTGATTGATACAAAAGTATAACTTGCGTGTTGAAGAAACCGGTGATTTCTGGCAGCTCCTACAATGACGAACGGTCAACCTCAACCCTTGTTTATCAATCGCTGTATCTAGCTTTTCTATTTTTTTCCCGTCTCCACCACAATAAATGCTATATTATCACTATAGTTGACTGGTGGAAATTTTGGAGGAAGGACGCTTTTTCTGTAGTAATATTTGCTTCTGGTTGTGTATATTGCGACCGCTGGTAACTACAGGTTATATGAAATTCACAGTAACGTCTGGTATTTAAAGAAAAAAGAAACTAATGAAAGTCACTCCACTCCACTAAGTACCATTATAATACTGGTTAGTTGCTACTACAACACTGTATTCTGCTATTCACTGGTATCACTAGATTATATGCGAGTACACTAGCAAACCAGGAAGATTATTAAAAACAGCTGACCTGTGGTAAGTTTCTGGCGACTTCTGGCACCAGCCTCTATAGGCTTATCACTTCATTTACAAATTCACCTGTTTTCAAATGACACTTTAGCCTTTATCAACAATATACTAGGGAGCCACTGTAGTATACACTATACACTATGTATACTCAATGTTATCAGGGAGACTTTCTTTCCTCCGACACGAAAAGTTCAATTATTATTATTTTTTTCACACGGGACACAGGCCTATGATTCCCCTCTGGCAGTAAACTCTGCTAGGTAGTGCACACTAATTCTCCTTTTTTGACTCAGTATATAATGTTTTCCGCCCAAGATTGGTTCCAGGCGCTAGAGGGATGTATCGTATAGGATTGATGACACAAATTAAAGTTCTAGCACGTAAGAGCCACCGTGAAAACACCAGAAAACCCGGAGCACAACGAGGCACGCTGACACTCTGTACATAACTCATACTATATATATAATAATTACTGATCATTCGTCTCTCAGCCCTTGAGTAGAGAGGACGTGTGCTGCTGCTACCCCCTGGTGTTGACTGGGTGCAGTAATATTTTCACAACATGGCGCAGGCTTGTCGCCGGAGAGTCAATACAGTCTGTATTGAATTAACCAGTGGAGCTATCACTGGGCCGTCTATGGAGCTACTTCTACCAGCAATAATTAGAGACACCTACGGCGTAGCTACTGAAGAGATTTGTGGACTTGCCTTGAATGGCACGAAGAGGATATTTCTTAAATTCAATTCGACGAGTATGTATGAGACAGTGGTTAACAAGTTTCAGGAAGTGGCCATACCTGTGAATCATGCTGTCACGGTGAGGATGCATGATGTATCAAGTTACTTCACTTGGGTGAAGATCAGGAATGTGCCATTTGAGGCGGATGCATCTGACATAAGGTTTGCCATGAGTAAATATGGGACGGTACACACGGTTACTGCCGGAAGATGGTCAGCTGGTACGTATATGGGAATACCTGAGGGTACGTACTCTGCAAAGATGACGATACGACATCCTATACCGTCGTATGTGGTGATGGAAGAATTCAGAACTCAGGTATTTGTGACATACGCAGGGCAACGACGCACTTGTCGTTTGTGTGGGTCGTATGAACACCTGGCAGCGCAATGTGGTAGAGGACGTGGAGACAACGACCTGCAACAACGAAGAAACGTAGAGGTGAGGAGAGTGGAGCAAGAACAGCCTTTTTCGACACTGACTCCGCAGAGTGCGTCATGGAGTGAGGAGGTTGAGAAGGCAGAGAAGATGGCAGGTGCTACCAGTGGGGGAGACTCCCCTTCCTTGGACGTGGTTCAGGCATTGGAGGAGATCATCGCAGAAGTGAATGATAGCAAGGAGGAAGCATTGACGACGCTTGTGGATATTTCGGGCACGGGGCCGTATCAGGAAGAAGGCACGATCCTGGATCTTGGGACTATTATGGAGGATGGAGGGGCGAAGGTAGTTCGTCCTAAGGTGTGTGACAAGGCTGTCTTGTCGGTGAATACGGTGGAGGTTGAGGTTCATCGTGGTGATGAGCTTGATGACGAGATGCAGGTCGACGGTACGACGCGAAAGCGCGCAGCAGTGCTTTATGATTCAGATGAAGTGCTTACGCCCGCACAACGTTCAGGGAAGAAAACATGGGCGGATGTCACGCAGAGGGGTTCAAAAGACACTCAGGGACAGGGATCGAGTAAGAGTGCACAAAAAGTGGGGGGGAGGGATAAGAGTGCAATGAGGCGATCAGGTGACAAAAAGGTTGTGTCAAGAGGGAAACCACCTTTGTCGGTTTTAAGTGCTTGACATTGAACATCAATGGTTTGAGGTCGCAGAGAAAGTGTGAGTGGTTTAGGGAGTTTTTGGAGCGTCATGGTGTTGACGTGGTGTTCTTGCAGGAGCATAATTATAGACATGGTTATGAGTTGAAGGTGGAGGGATATAAGGTGTATGTTGAACATGCGGTCAGATTGAAAGGCGGTGTGGCTATATTGGTAAAGGAAACTAGCCCGTTGGTTGTCAGGCATTGTGAAGGGGGGGAGGGGAGGGTGATACGTGTGGATGGATTATGGGGTCAGGTACAGATGACGTTGGTGTGTGTGTATGGACCGGCAGAGGGAGACGTACGCGTTAAGAATAAATTTGTGAGGGACGTGTTGGTTTACTACTTGCGTGGATTGCCAGGGGTAGCCGTGATAGGAGGTGATTGGAACTGTGTGATAAGGCGTAAGGATGTGGAACCGAGGGGGGCGGGGCATTGTATGGGAACATTGGGAGAATTGTTATCAGGGGTGGGTTTAATCGATATCTGTGGGGGGGGGGAGGTAGAGCATACATTTATTAGGCGTGGGTATGCTGCTAGGCTCGATCGTTTGTACGTCCCCAGAAGGGTAGTAATACATAGGGTGAGGGTGTTGGATGTGGTATTTTCTGATCATAGGGGTGTTATGGTGGATTTGGGTTGGGAGGGGTTGCCACGAAGGGGTAGGGGGTATTGGAAGTTAAATGTAAAGTTGCTGCATGAAGAAGAATATAGACAGTCATTTAAACAGTTTTGGGAGGGGTTGGAGGCAGAAGCGCCTGGGAATGGTGATCTGGTTAGATGGTGGGACTCGGTGGCGAAATCAGGTATTAAGGATTTTTATGTACGTAATGGGAGGGAATATAATAGGTTAAAGTATGGGTTTCAATCTTATCTTGAGGGGCAGTTGAGGGCTTGCTACGAACGAGGGAGGGTTAGTTACCCGGTGGGAGATATTGAGGGATTAAAGGAGAGCATTAGGGATTTGCAAAATGAAAGATTTGATGGTGCACGCGTTTTGGCGGGGTTGGAGGAGGTGTTATGGGGTGATAGGCCATCGGCGTGTGTATTGAGAGGACAGCGTAAGAGGAGAGCGGCGACGGAGATGATGGGATTAACTGTTCATGTGGGGATGGGAGGGTATAGGGAAGGGCAGGTATTGATGTCGACTGAAGGTATGAGTGGATATCTTGATGTATGGTTTAGGTCATATGCACAACATGTGGGTATACGAGATGATGCTTTAAGGGAAATGGGTGGTTATGTGCAATGCGAGCTTGATGGTAGAGATAGGGAGACTTTGGAAGGACAGATTACGGAAGGGGAAATTTGGCAAGCTATAGCAGGTGCAAGTTTAGGTAAGGCACCGGGTGTAGACGGGTTGCCTAATGATTTTTATGTTAAGAATTGGGAAGTATTGAGGAGATTTTTAGTCAGATTGTTCAATGTAATGAAGGAAGATGGGGCAATGGGTGAGCAGCAAAGGACTGCTGTTGTTGTATTAGTGCCGAAGGGTGGACAGACCACGGTAGAAGATTACCGTGCAATATCGCTTATGTGCGGTGATTATAAGTTATTTGCAAGGGTATTAGGGAACAGAATCAAACAGGTTTTAGGTAAAGTAATTGATAGAGGACAATATGGCATACCGGGTAGATCAATGTATGAAGGGCATGGAGTTATTAGGAGTTTTATAGAGCATAGGGGGGAGGGGGGAGGGGGTGTTTTGGCTCTGGATTGGAGAGCTGCTTATGATAGCGTAGAAAGGGATGCATTATGGAGTTTTATGCGTTGGTTGGGTTTCGGGAGGGAAATTGTTTCTTGGGCAAAAACTTTGTATCTGGGTGCAGTTATGAGAATTCAGGTTAATGGACGACTAGGTGATAGCATACAGATGGGAAGGGGTTTGCGACAGGGATGTCCTCTGTCGCAAATTTTGTTTGCATGTCTTCAGGAACCCTTTTATAGGGCAGTTAGGTGGAGTATGGCGAGAGCGAGGGTTGGTTTTGCACGAGAAGGGGAAGCGGGTATAGTGGGTTACGTGGATGATACGACTGTCTTGGTGAGGGATGTGAGGGATTTACATAAGGTAGGAAGGGTGATAGACGTTTTTGGTGAGGCTACGGGGATGAAAATTAATGTAGTAAAGTCCAAGTATTTGGATCTAGGGGATAGTGTACATAATGGTGAGACTGTTGAGGGTGGATGGCGTGTGGTAGATCAGCTGTTGATATGTGGGATAGTGTACATGCGGAATGATAGGGATGCACAAGAGGCAAATTCGAGGCGCACCGTGGATGGAGTTTTGAAAAGATTGGGAGGTTTGAGGGCAGAGCAATTATCGTTGCATCAAAGGGTTATAGTCACGAATGTCCTGTTGTATAGCAAGTTATGGCACGTGGTGGCAATATATCCGTTACGACGGTGTGAGGTGCAACGGTTGCAACTGCGAGTATTCAGATTTATATGGGGATCGGGTTGTGACTGGCTAAGTAGAGGGGTGGTGTCGCTTCCCATTAGCCAGGGGGGGCTGGGGCTTATACCTCTTGAGAAACGTATGTTGAGTGTGTTTCTGAAAAGGGGGTTTGTGAGGGAGGGGGTGAGGGGGGGAGGCCTTGAAAGACTGCGCATGGATATGCAACGGTGGTGGAGGGGTAGGGATTTAATGTTTGGGGAGGCTATGTTGCGAGTTTTACTGAAGGTAAGGGATCCGAAACAGCTTAAATTGAAGGTTCTTGAGAGGGTGGGGGGTGGGTCTGTGGTGGCGGCAGTTGAGGGGGCATACCCTATGTATGCATGGGGTTCTGTATGGAAATGTCTTCAACAACTACGTGTAAAACCAAGTGTCAGGGAGGTTATGTTTAGGTTTTTACATGGGATTTTGCCGTCTGGGGTTGTGTTATTTAATAGGAGATTAAGGGAGGGTGGGGAGTGCAAAGCGTGTGGATGTCCGGAAACCATATTTCACGCTGTGTACTTTTGTACTTGTTTAGAAGATGTGAGGGTCTGGCTAAGTAGGGTAGTTAGGTTAGTGGGTGGGGAAGGGTTACAGGTGTTGCGGGTGTTAAGTTTAGATATAGGTGGGTGGAGTCAGCAGGTGGTGAATGCGGTTGCGTATGTGGTCACTGATTTTATTTATATATCTTGGGCAATGAGGGAGGTGGGAGTCGAGGAAAGGATAAGAGTGTTAGGGGCCACGATGTATAGAACAAAGTGCCGCAATAGGGATCTTTATGGGGGAAGATGGGAGACAGCATTTACTGAAGGTTATCGTAGATTCAGGTTGAAGGATTTAAGAGATTTAAGTGTCAAGTAAGGGGTTGCGGCGGGCTAGTTTTCTTGAGTATGGACATGTGTATGGATGTTAGCGTGTGTGGTATGTTTGGTAATATAATAAATAAGCTTCTTTTGTGATGTGAGTTTGGTCGGGGTAGTTGTGCAAGATATGTTTTTCACATTGTTTTTCAGAAGGTATTGAATATAATATGTAAGTAGTGTTGTTGCACTACATTGTGTGTATGTGTGAGAGGGTACATCTCACAGTATTTGTGTGTTTGAAGGTTTGAGGTGACACAAGGCATGATCTAAGTATGTTTGGTTTTTCTTTTTGTCCTCAAATGTGTTATACAAAGATAATACTGTGGTGTATGTGATGTGTAGGTTTATAGGTATTCAACATGCTTGTTGTATGTTCCCTTTTCGATAATTTGTTTTAATTGTCATTTCAATGTACTTTGTATAGTATTATACAATGGTATTGTTCTTTGCCATATGAAGTGGTTTTTTTTTTAGGTTATGTTATGTTCTAGGTTTTTGTATGTTAAGATGTACTTAGACTGTCAGCACCCTGATATAGGTTTTTCATGCTATGTTCTTAACGTAAGTTTTGGCTGTATGGTATACAGATATATCTAGCCAGTTTATAGACGCTTTCCTTTTGTGTCTGAGATTTTTGTATACGGGTTTATTGTAACTGTAATGAGTCGGTTTTAAGCTGTTTTCTTGGTATGTTTATTTGTATTTGTATATGGGATAAGTATGTAGATGTTCTAGTAGGATTATGATGTTAGAGATCCATACTGTTTCCTTTTATTTTTATTTTTATGTATACTGTATTGGTTATAAATAAAATATAAAAAAAAAAATTACTGATTGGCTTTCTATATATTAAGAATTCGACTTTGTTGTATTTTTAAACAATTAAAATATGTAGTAACTACATAGTTATTTTGTCCAATCTCACCAGAAAATTTTAGTTCAATTAATGTTCGTAAAATAAATATAAAATATTTTTTATTTTTTTTTCTAATATTGTCGTCGTTATGGCAACATTATCAAAATATATCTCAGTACAACTCTTGGTTACCTAGTTTGTTATAATCAGGGGGAGCGCTAAATTAGCAGGGGAAATAAAGTCTATGGAGAAAGGGAGTCAATTGGATTTAATCCAAGGAAGAGGTGGTTAGGTCTATATTTTGGATCAAGAGCCTTCATTCGCACCCAGGAAGGTCCCATGAAGTGTATTGGGGTTAAAGCCGTTACATTATACTACACAACGTTCATGAATATTGTATATCATCTGTTTCACCGTCTATCATGAATCCTTGACTCCTTAAGTTGGTTATTACAGTATATATACACTGAAAGATATGTACAGCAGTTGTTATGGAGTTTACATTGTGCGTGGAGCCAGAAATACTCTCTGCTTTACTGGTGATTTGATACCGGTGTCGAACTATCACGAACATCTTACTTGAACATAATCTTTATATTCTGAATCTTTACAATAATGACCCGCTGATCTTGATAGTTTTCACCACTATATGTATATAAACGATTTATACAGCCTTCAGTGTATATATACTACTGCCTTTGGTGCCTGAACATAGAGGAATATCGCACGCCTTAATGTACAATGTTCGAGGATACACCAGTACTGAAGTTATGAGACCGCTCGAGTACTGTGGCAGTTGATCTTAAGAGCGTCAGTCAGTCAGTCAGTCAGTCAGTTGGTGTTAACATTACTCAGTGACTCATCATTATCCACTGCACCTCTGTAAGTTATACTAGAAGTGGATAAAGCAGTTATCTTAGAATTATGTTATTCATATTAGGTTGAACGTGTTTTAGTTATTTAGGTTAATGTGTCGTCTATAAGACAACACTGACTATAACATCCCATAACGCCAGTAAGTGCAATTATATGTAAAGGTAGAAGGAACTTGTGGTCTAGTGAAGGTGGTAGGATTCAGTAAGTTTATTCAGGTATACACAAATAGTTACATAATTATCATACATAGCAGCATGTATGTAGAGAACCCATGATAACCCAAAAGGCTCTGCACGTATGCTATGTATGATAATTATGTAACTATTTGTGTACACCTGAATAAACTTACTTAATCCTACCACCTTCACTAGACCACAGGTTCCTGTGGACGAGTGTTCAACTTATCCTGAATGTAAATATTTTATCTCGATAACTACATTGGATCCTAGCGAAACAACTTTTCTGGCATAGACTAGGGAATTACTTGTCAAACTTCGTAGTTTAGTTAGTTTAATATGTTTATTATGCACCCCATACCCATCCTGTGGGCGGTAGTCAAAAGATTACAGAGGTACATAATTGGTCCAGGGACTGGACTCCAAAGTTTTGATAGCTGAGCAAGTTACAGAGGTAATGAACTCACAATTTACAAAGGTAATGAACTCACAATTTACAAAGGTAATGAACTCCAGGTAAGTCTGGTCACAATCATGACAAGTTACAAAGGTATTTACAGATTACAGAGGTACGTAATGGGTCCAGGGACTGGGCCCCCAAAGTTTTGATCAAACTTCGTAGGTAATTGTGAAACTTCATTCAGTTTAGGTACCTCAAGTGCGTGCTCGTGGCTCAATGGGTAGCGGCCTTGACTCACTGAGGAACTGGTTAGATCTCCGGACGAGTTGAAACGTCATGAATATTTTCTTACACTTTAATGTTTAGGTGTACAGGGACATTAAGTAGGTACCGGGGGTTAGCAGACTGCGGGTTGCATCCTGGGGAAGAGGACTAATGGAAACCAGGCAGTATCCGCCAAAAAGGGTAACTTTTAATCCAACTGTCTTCCAAATCTCAACGTTGATGTAACCTGGAGTTTACCTGGAGAGAGTTCCGGGGGTCAACGCCCCCGCGGCCCGGTCTGTGACCGGGTGGATCAGAGCCTGATCAACCAGGCTGTTACTGCTGGCTGCACGCAAACCAACGTACGAGCCACAGCCCGGCTGATCAGGAACCGACTTTAGGTGCTTGTCCAGTGCCAGCTTGAAGACTGCCAGGGGTCTGTTGGTAGTCCCCATTATGTATGCTGGGAGGCAGTTGAACAGTCTCGGGCCCCTGACACTTATTGTATGGTCTCTTAACGTGCTAGTGACGCCCCTGCTTTTCATTAGTGGGATGTTGCATCGTCTGCCAAGTCTTTTGCTTTCGTAGTGAGTGATTTTCGTGTGCAAGTTCGGTACTAGTCCCTCTAGGATTTTCCAGGTGTATATAATCGTGTATCTATCCCACCTGCGTTCCAGGGAATACAGGTTTAGGAACCTCAAGCGCTCCCAATAATTGAGGTGTTTTATCTCCGTTATGCGCGCCGTGAAGGTTCTCTGTACATTTTCTAGGTCAGCAATTTCACCTGCCTTGAAAGGTGCTGTTAGTGTGCAGCAATATTCCAGCCTAGATAGAACAAGTGACCTGAAGAGCGTCATCATGGGCTTGGCAGCCCTCGTTTTGAAGGTTCTCATTATCCATCCTATCATTTTTCTAGCAGATGCGATTGATACAATGTTATGGTCCTTGAAGGTGAGATCCTCCGACATGATCACTCCCAGGTCTTTGACGTTGGTGTTTCGCTCTATTTTGTGGCCAGAATTTGTTTTGTACTCTGAAGATTTAATTTCCTCGTGTTTACCATATCTGAGTAATTGAAATTTCTCATCGTTGAACTTCATATTGTTTTCTGCAGCCCACTGAAAGATTTGGTTGATGTCCGCCTGGAGCCTTGCAGTGTCTGCGATGGAAGACAGTCATGCAGATTCGGGTGTCAACTGCAAAGGAACACACGGTGCTGTGGCTGACATCCTTGTCTGTCAGATATGAGGATGAGGAACAAGATGGGAGCGAGTACTGTGCCTTGTGGAACAGAGCTTTTCACCGTGCCTGCCTCGGACTTGACTCTGTTGACTACTACTGTGTTCTGTTAGTGAGGAAATTATAGATCCATCGACCGACTTTTCCTGTTATTCCGTTAGCACGCATTTTGTGCGCTATTACGCCATGGTCACACTTGTCGAAGGTTTTTGCAAAGTCTGTATATATTACATCTGCATTCTTTTTGTCTTCTAGTGCATCTAGGACCTTGTCGTAGTGATCCAATAGTTGAGACAGACAAGAGCGACCTGTTCTAAACCCATGTTGCCCTGGGTTGTGTAACTGATGGGTTTCTAGATGGGTGGTAATCTTGCTTCATAGGACTCTTTCAAAGATTTTTATGATATGGGATGTTAGTGCTATCGGTCTGTAGTTCTTTGCTGTTGCTTTACTGCCCCCTTTGTTGAGTGGGGCTATGTCTGTTGTTTTTAGTAACTGTGGGACGACCCCCGTGTCCATGCTCCCTCTCCATAGGATGGTAAGGCTCGTGATGGGGGGCTTCTTGCAGTTCTTGATGAACACGGAGTTCCATGAGTCTGGCCCTGGGGCAGAGTGCATGGGCATGTCATTTATCGCCTGTTCGAAGTCATTTGGCGTCAGGATAACATCAGATAGGCTTGTGTTAACCAAATTCTGTGGCTCTCTCATAAATTCATTTTGATCTTCGACTCTCAGTCTGGTTAGTGGCTTGCTAAAAACTGGGTCATATTGGGACTTGAGTAGCTCACTCATTTCCTTGCCGTCATCTGTGTAGGACCTATCTTATTTTAGTAAGGGCCCAATACTGGACGTTGTGCTCGACTTTGATTTGGCATAGGAGAAGAAATACTTTGGGTTTCTTTAGATTTCATTTATGGCTTTTAGTTCTTCCCGCGATTCCTGACTCCTATAAGATTCCTTTAGCTTAAGTTCGATGTTTGCTATTTCTCTGACCAGTGTCTCCCTACGCATTTCAGATAGATTGACCTCTTTTAGCCGCTCTGTTATTCTTTTCCGTCGCCTGTAAAGAGAGCGCCTGTCTTTCTATTTTACATCTACTCCTCCTTTTTCTTAGGAATAAGTCTTGTGCATACATCGAGTGCCACCAAGTTAATCTGTTCTAGGCACAAGTTGGGGTCTGTGTTGCTTAGTATATCTTCCCAGCTTATATCGGTTAGGACTTGGTTTACTTGGTCCCACTTTGTTTTTGTTATTGAAGTTGAATTTGGTGAATGCTCCCTCGTGACTAATCTCATTTTGTCGGTCTGGGGCTCCGTGCATACATGTCTGAACCTCAATTATGTTGTGATCTGAGTATATTGTTTTTGATATGGTGACATTTCTTATCAGATCATCATTGTTAGTGAAGTTGGGGTCTAGTGTATTCTCCATTCTAGTAGGCTCTATTATTTACTGGTTTAAATTGAATTTTGTGCAGAGATTTAAAAGCTCGTGTGAGTGAGTTTTCATCAGAGCTGCCTCCTGGTGTTATTACTGCAACATTTGCTATATTCCTCCATTTTAGGTGCCTTAAGTTGAAATCCCCCAGGAGCAAGATGTTGGGTGCAGGAGCTGGTAGATTTTCCAGACAGTGGTCAATTTTTAACAGCTGTTCCTGGAATTGCTGGGATGTTGCATCCGGAGGCTTGTAGACTACCACAATGACTAGGTTTTGGTTCTCGACCTTTACTGCTAAAACTTCCACTACATCATTTGAGGCATTAAGCAGTTCTGTGCAAACAAGTGACTCTGCAATGTACAAGCCAACCCCCCCCCCTTTTGCCTGTTCACTCTGTCACATCTGTAGAGGTTGTAATCTGGGATCCATATTTCGTTGTCCAAGTGATCCTTTATGTAACTATGGCAGTCTTGAAACGTTTGGCATGTGCAAGTGCCCCAAGGCAACGTAGACCCCATTCCCAGAATCTTGAAGTGACTTCACCTTAAAACCCTCTGGCCTAGCTTCAAATTCGACGACAGCGGAGTAATAGTAATGTGGCAAATGTAGTTGACAATCTTGTGTAGTTTATTCCCATTAAATCGCAGTCTTCCTCTCCTGGACGCTCCCGCTTGTCTACATGACATAACTGTAAGAACTATTGTTAATGCTAGCTATCAATTTTACATTAAATTGTTGCGTTCATTAATTAAGGTAACGGAACGCTGTCATATAGAACTAGTTATAACTTAAGAATGAAAGATTTTTTAAGTCATATTGGTTAGAAATTACTCTGGTGGGAAGGTGTCGAGTAACATCTCGGCTCAATGGAGTCTCTGATAAGACCTTAGTTAACACACAGACGTATGCCCTGCATAATAAAGGGCTTTCTGTAATGAATGTCAGTAATACTATTTCTGAATAAACTGTACTTTGTAGAAAGTTATTACAGATTTCTACGACGGTGTATATTAGATTAACTCTAACCTACTGTTGCGATCCCCTCGTGGGAGGTTCCTTGATGCTGGTGAGGGGCTCTTGATCTAGGGAATTGTATCTGCTTCAATTCCCTGAATGCCTCTACAGGCTCTATATAATTCCTAGTTCAGCGCTTCCCCATGACACTACTACGCCAGTTTGAGATGGCGTTAAACTTTCCTGTGAGGAATATTTGTAAAAATTATTGGATCTTGTATTAGAATAGGATTAATTAATGCTGTCCTATTTTTTCTTCAGCATTGTTTAAATATCATAATAAAATTTTCGTTGTATACCCTTATGTTAAAGTAATTAAGCATTCGTAGTGGGTACGTGCCAGAAGACACAAAAATGAAATATTGCAATAGGCATATTGACTAGTCTCGTCCACTCTTGTACCCATTTAACTATTCTTAGTTTCCCAGACAGCTTGGTGCATCTTGAGGCGGTTTCATCTGCAACTCGGAACCTTGGAATGGTGATACCTTACATGTGATAGGTGTGGAAAATTTTGAATTTTTCCAAATTCAGCACGTGTAAATTTAAATATAATTGTGTATTTAAAATGTCGATTTGACCCTTCGCGCAATTGTGAAGGAGGGTGCGCAGCGGCCGTGGAGTGATACAATAGAGGATGCCATAGTGAAACTGAATGTGAGCCCTGGTCTGTTAATTGTAATGTAATCGGACATTATTGAAGTTCAGTTTATGTATATCGAACTCTGGCTGTAATTTAGAAATTGCAGTCACGTTCCCACTGGAGAATTGGGATAGTGGGGGGGGGGGACCCTTACAATTTGACTAAAAGGACAAAAATAGGGGACTCCAATTCTTCCAGCAGCACACCTTAAAGTGATGCTAACCCATAATGTATAGTAGTTTTTGCATTGGCCATCATAAACTCTAGCAATTAGGGTAGCATTAGGGTGTTACACATAAATTGATCCATTAATTAAATGGAAAGTGATAATACGAATTTCTTTTCTAATAACACCATTGTATTGTGTATTGTACTAAGTTATATTTTGTGTACCCAGCAAGTAATACAAAATATAGTTCACACAATTTTAATTTTTGTGAGTGGTACAATAGTGGGCATCAAGGGAGACAGTTCTATGGCCTGCTGTGACTGTCCTACTTACATCGCCCAGATTACTTGCACATAATAACTCGGGTAATACCCTGTAAACCTCGTGCAGGTAATTCTCTTAATAATTAACAATAAGCTCAAATAGGCAGACCTTCGCTCTTATTTCTACCCAAAAGTACAGCAGAAGCATAGTTTGAAGTTACCTAGAATGATACTTGGTCTATAATCAGTTATCTCTGCAAATGTTCACGCTAGTTGGAAATGTGCCCTCAAACGTTGCGATAAGCTTTAATGTTGTGGTAAAGCTTGTGGGACAGTTGTTAGTTTCCAAGTTTACCTGGAGAGGGTTTCGGGGGTCAACGCCCCCGCAGCCACACCCAAGCAGACGTACGAACCACAGCTCTGTTAGTCGGGTACTAACTTTGGGTGCCTGTCCAGTGCCTTCTTAAATACAGCCAGGGTTCTATTGGCAATCCCCCTTCATGTATGCTGGGAGGCAGTTGAATAGTCTTGGGCCATGGACACTTATTGATTATCTTTATAAGTCGCATATATTAATCTGTAGATAAAGCCAGAGCTGTTATCTCCCATATTCATATTTCCAGTGATGGCTAGAGTAATGGTACACGAGTATAACTAACTGATTTCACAACAGCCAAAACAAATCTAGCTAGTTGTGTGCATTCTGTTCCTCGTATTATGTCATTACTAGTACTGTATCTGAGGACAGTTTGTGTACGATACTATAAATTTTGGTTACTGTTTGCAAACTGCAATTAGTTCTTGCTCGGTGTGTAACTTCACGTAGGTTCCGTTGCTAATTCTTTTTGGCTTTAGTTTCTTTCCTGATTTAAAAGTACTGGGTGGAAGGAAGAGGGACAAGGGTGTCGTATTAAACCAGTGCTATTTTACTTGCTAAATTAACTTTTCCAGATTTCGGTGGAAGCTCCATAATTAAGCAAATTAAACCATGGAGTCAAGCCAACCCTCTATTTACCAAGAGCCTCTCGCCTCTGCAAGGTGTCAGACGCCTCAAACTGTGGCTGCCTACCAGTCTGACCCATACATGACTTGCCACAAGAACCAGGCCTCTGTACACGAGGCATCACAGCCCACAGTTTTGTATGGAGGAGTCCAACCATCGGTAGAGTACAATATGCGGCAATCTTTGCCACATACGGTCCAACCATATATGCAGTACCAGTCTACGCAAGCATCTGTGCAGTATACTACTCTACCAACTGTTAAATACACTACGACCCAAGCATCTATGCCGTATAATGCTCAGCCTGCTGTGCCATACACGGCACAGCCATTTGCACAGTATCAAGCCTCCCAAGAATATGTACAGTATACTCAACCATCTGTGCAGCTCAATATACTACCAACTGTCGTGTATCAGAGCCAGCCTCAGGTGTGTGTAGCTGTGCCACCACCGCAGACTCTGCTAGTAACCAACCATCAACCACCTCTCAAGGTAAGGTACACTGTTTTAGTTTCCGGTAATGGAAGCTTTGGTGCCTCTCAAACTAATGGTTTGCACAAGCACTAGAAATGTTAGTATCATAGCGTAGGAAGTTCTTAGCTTCCCAAACGATTTCTTTTAGCTAATTTAAATCACCATAAGACTTTTGATCTCCAAGTTTAGAAACCATTTGTGCAACGACACTGGGTAGCTGGGAGAATTTTTTTACACCAGTGATGTTGCATTCCTAGAGTGGGTTATTTCCTTTTCGGAACTGTAACTGGGAAGGATGATCCCAATAATGAAACGGTAACCTTGGTAAAACTTTCTAGTAACTTTAACCTAAATTTTGATTTAGGTAATCAAATTTATTACGCGAAATGCCAATTTATTTTCTTGCATTCCTAAGGTAATATGAAAGAATTCACAATTAAATCCTTTTGAACTAGAGGAAGCGCGAAACTCATAAGGGTCGTATAACCCTAGGTAATGAGGACATTCCGGTTAATGCCTTCCCGGAAGTAAAGGTCGCCTCGGCAGCCTGAAGGCACCTTGAGATCAAATTTAGTGCTAAAAGTGTCTTACTTCACAGGTGTGTGGGGATAAACCCAGGACGGTGATGGTGGTCAAGCGAAAGAGACATCACCACCACCACCATTGTCATGGCTTTTAATGTTCCGTTGAAGTAGCCCCCCCCCCCCACACACTATCCTGCCAAGACTTTTGTTTATCATTTGTCAAAGTATTTTAACTAATAAAAAAAATTGCTGAATAAAATTTTTAATACGGGCTTTCACGCCAGTCTATAGATATTCCATTTTTTAAATAAAAAGCAATAGTTTTCTGTTTTATATTTTAACACCAATTTCATTCGTTCTGAATAGTGTGCATACTACTGGTTGACTGGCTTGTTATTGCTGCCCTTCATGGGAGGGAAGGAGCAGGGAAAGGTGCATTGATGGTAATGGCTCTTGATTCAAGGAATTAAAGAACTTATCGGGGTCCCTACAAAAGCAAGATTCAACAGGCGGTGCAACATCCCCCTCCCCAGTGAAAAGCAGGGGTGTCATGAGTATAGACAGTGTCAGGGTCCCCAAGACTTTCAGCTGCCTCCCAGCATACATAAGGGAGATTAACAATAGAACCCTAGAGTCAAATTTAGATTCAGAATGGAATTAGGAAAGTACGGTTTTCAAAAAAATTATCGATGCGTTGAACAATCTTCAGAATACCTGGAGTTTACCTGGAGAGAGTTCCGGGGGTCCACGCCCCCGCGGCCCGGTCTGTGACCAGGCCTCCTGGTGGATCAGAGCCTGATCAAAAAGGCTGTTGCTGCTGGCTGCACGCAAACCAACGTACGAGCCACAGCCCGGCTGATCAGGAACTGACTTTAGGTGCTTGTCCAGTGCCAGCTTGAAGACTACCAGTGGTCTGTTGGTAATCCCCCTTATGTGTGCTGGGAGGCAGTTGAACAGTCTCGGGCCCCTGACACTTATTGTATGGTCTCTTAACGTGCTAGTGACACCCCTGCTTTTCATTGGGGGGGATGGTGCATCGTCTGCCAAGTCTTTTGCTTTCGTAGTGAGTGATTTTCGTGTGCAAGTTCGGTACTAGTCCCTCTAGGATTTTCCAGGTGTATATAATCATGTATCTCTCCCTCCTGCGTTCCAGGGAATACAGGTTTAGGAACCTCAAGCGCTCCCAATAATTGAGGTGTTTTATCTCCGTTATGCGCGCCGTGAAGGTTCTCTATACATTTTCTAGGTCGGCAATTTCACCTGCCTTGAAAGGTGCTGTTAGTGTGCAGCAATATTCCAGCCTAGATAGAACAAGTGACCTGAAGAGTGTCATCATGGGCTTGGCCTCCCTAGTTTTGAAGGTTCTCATTATCCATCCTGTCATTTTTCTAGCAGATGCGATTGATACAATGTTATGGTCCTTGAAGGTGAGATCCTCCGACATGATCACTCCCAGGTCTTTGACGTTGGTGTTTCGCTCTATTTTGTGGCCAGAATTTGTTTTGTACTCTGATGAAGATTTAATTTCCTCATGTTTACCATATCTGAGTAATAGAAATTTCTCATCGTTGAACTTCATATTGTTTTCTGCAGCCCACTGAAAGATTTGGTTGATGTCCGCCTGGAGCCTTGCAGTGTCTGCAATGGAAGACACTGTCATGCAGATTCGGGTGTCATCTGCAAAGGAACACACGGTGCTGTGGCTGACATCCTTGTCTATGTCGGATATGAGGATGAGGAACAAGATGGGAGCGATAGGGCAATAGAGGCTAAGATCTTGGGTAGCTTAAAAACAAGCAAATATATGAGCGAAGGGCTGGGTTTGATTAATAACTGAG